>NC_046225.1:16559523-16860455 GCF_009819885.2 Catharus ustulatus | reverse complement strand
GGTATATTTTTTTTCAATGAGTTTCCTTCAAGTCTCTTTTCCTCCCTTCTGCCCCCGCTGTGGAATTTTCCGTGTGCCTCTGCTGTGTCTTGTTCCATGGTGTTGGACAGGTGCCTTCAGACCCAATTTCAGTCCTTGCCCTCCATCCCTTGTTTCTGCATAACACAGGTACCCCATTTTTTCTTTGCAGACGTAACAAGAATTGAAAATGGAATAATGGCTCATTTTCCTCCAAAAATCTGTTTTAAATACATACTCACACACTCCAGAGGCTTGTGGTTTAAGCTAGAGTATATCTTACCAACATCCTGGTTTTTTGAAGGAGGACCAGGGGTTTTTCATGAGGCACAGATCTTCAGGAAAAAAAAATATAAATACCTTCTCATGCTGCTTCAAGCATTTTTCTCAGTACTTGGCCCAAAATGAATCTGTCCATTGTATGAAAACTGCTATGGATAGAAGACCTGTGAATGCTAGTGCAGATAAAGAACACGTCAGCAAACAAGGAAAGAGGGACTTAAATGGGCCAGTGATAGTAACACTGTGGATAACACAGTTTGGTGGTGTTACCACCCAAAGCCATCTGTGTCCAAGCCCAAACTGTGCCCCTGTGGATACACACCATACCTCTGGCTGTACACCAATTGCTCTTAGAGGTGCCTTGAACTTATGCATCAATCCTGTGGGGAGCCTGAAGGCCCATGGGGTGGAGTACTATTAGATGGCTCCCACTGTTTTGGCCAGGTCCAAGGGCTCCTGAATTTAAATGAAGTATTTTCTCTGGCAGTTTAAGCTCACACACCATTAATGTGGTTCAGTCCTACCAGTTTAGTACCAACTTGGCATGGCAGCAAGTGTTTATGTGAGTAAGGAAGCACTGGAGATGGGCTTTAATAGGGGAATTCATTGTGGCGAACAGAACCCTCCTCCTTCTAGGTGGGATCACTGTCATATTCAGCCTCCTTGTTTATGGCTGGAAAACATCTCAACATGGTAAGGCTATAATATTTACAGAGAAAAGCTACTCAAAAATTTATTAACACAGTAAAGCACCAGTTTCAGAGTTCATTTTATTAGCAGTAATAATTACTTACCAGTTAACTTTCTAATTCATATTACAAGGCCTGCATTTACCATCCACTGTCATCTGCTCTCTAAGGCTGTCATAGGTCAGGGATGCAACACTCAGTTCACGTGGGGATGCACACTTCTCCCATTTTCCATTGATTATGACTAATTAAAAGTGTATATCATAGAAAGACCAGATAAAATACACTTTAAAGCTTATGCCAGCAGTAAAATATTTTAAATTAAAACTGAAAAGTGTTTCCTGCAATATATTACTATATTGGTTATGTTTTTGGGCTTCCCTGCCTTAAAGAAATTTATTAAGTTGGAAAATGTCCATCCTTGAGTCAGTTTTATCCCAGATTAGTTATATGTAGATAATTATGTAGCCAGAAGGGCTTGCAGATGCACATCCCTATGGAGTGGCTAAGTCTCTTTGCAGGGTGACACAGTAGTAGCAACCTTTATGGAGGGGAGAAAACTCTTAGAAAACAAGAGGGAAGGTTTTGTCTTGCCCTGCAACCATGTGCAACTTTTACTCTCCAACTGGCCACAGTAAACTCGTTAGCACTGGGATTTCACCTTAGGAGTCAGCAGGAGACCCAGTGTGCATTTCTGTGCCCTGCACACTTTATTTCATCCCTCTCCTGCTCTGTGTTAATACCTCAGCCAAAGATTTAAATGAGCTGGGGCTGAGAATGTCCCACCAATCTCTGTGAAAGGAATAACACAGCTGTGGTTTCAGGGGATATTGCAGGCAGGTGCTTTAGGGAGCTCACTCTGTCTGGCATTAAGTGTTGGCCCATGGAGAGGAGCGCTTGCACCTTTGATTTTAACACTGTGCTTTTACTGGTGGAGGTGATGGCCCTGGGGCTCTGGCTTTGGCTCTCTGTGCACTTTTACATCTCACCCTCAGGCTATCTTTCTCTTTAGGTGGGACCCAAGCTATTTAAATTCTTCAATGGTTTCTAAGAACCAGAAATGTACTCCACACCAAGGTCTCCACAAGCTCTGTTAGGTTGAAGATCAGACTATGGATGGGGTGTGGGAGTCTCCTAGAGCCCTAAATACTCCTCTTGTGCTTATATTCTTCCCTTACTTGAAGATAATGGCAGAGTAGATCTCAAGTCCAGAGTGTTCTTCCTTGCCTCTTTTATAATTTGGTGATTTCATGTCTCTTACTCTCTGGGCTAGGCACATGACATGAATATTTCAACAAGAAATTTTGCTCACATGTTGCATGTACACAGTCCCATGGGCTGAAGGTATCTCATCACAAACATCTTCACTTACTGTTTGTTATCACTATATGCCAATTTCCTGTTTAATTTAAAATATCTTTTCCTTACATATTGCATAAAACTGCAATAACCTCTGCCATTACTGTTTTGAACATCAAAAGTTACATCAATTTCTGACAGCTTTCCTTGGTTTACTGACAATATTTAAATAGGGCATATTCTATAGCACTAGGTGTTACTGAGCTGGGTTTCAAAGTGTTCAGCTCCCCACAACACCCCCCAAGACAAATTTGCCTTCTTGAACACAGTGCTAGAGGAGAGCACAGCGTACAGGATTTTGGGTTGTGGTGGCACTTTCCACCACAGCTCTCAGCAGGTTCATGATCCATCATACAGCCAAGGGTAGGCACAGGTTAAAAAATAAGTCACCCTATCTCTGGCCACGGTCACTCAGAGTGGTTCCATTTTTTTTTTTTTTGTTGGGCTGACACAAAGCAGGAGGATGTATTTACTCTCTTTGCACCACTGCACTAGGTGTCTCAGGCAAAAAGCAATGTATGGGATGTTCCTATAGCTCTCACACCATGTATGTTCTGCACTCAGGAGTTCTGTTGTGCAGGTTTTGTGAATGGCTATAACCTATGTTATTTTTCCTTTAGAATTTTTGTTTGTTTGTATTTCTCTGAGGAGATTTTCCTAAGCATCTTTTTCCTAAAAGCCTAAAAAATGTTCAGGCTATATATATTGGTGTGCATATGTGGATAGACTGGGAATGCTGCCACAGTGCCATCCAGGAAACACTTCATCATCATATTCTTTCCAGTTCCCCCAAATGTCCAGTCCATAACATCAGAAAATGCATCACCAGCAGCTTCCACAAAAGAGGTATTTTGTGCCTTGCACTACCATTGTGAGACTGAAAACTATGGCCCTACAGCACAGTCCTGTAAGAGACTCCATAAAATTACTAATTAGAATTGCTAATTATTATCATACGGAAGACATTCAGAAGCCATGGATGGCAGTGTAATACCAAAAAATTAAAATTCAAACTCAAAATGGGCGCAGCAGAGCTCAATCCCATCCATTTTCTGATGCATTACAAAACTACTCATTTCACTTCAGAAAGGCTTCTTCCCCAGGAGACTCCTGCCACCAATACTATAGCAGAGGAGGTCAGACTGGTAGGAGCAACATGAAGCGGGCAGGAAAAGGTGCAAGAATCCGTGCCTGTGTCTATTCACAATGAAAAGGAAACAGATTTTTCTGAACGTAATTACAGCATGTGCTGGAGCCTGCACAACCTGACGTGGGTGAATGTACCTCTGCAAAAGCAGCTGAGAACCTTGCCAGCTATCAGGCCTTTCTCACAGCAAAAAATGATTGCTCCAGCCCTCCTGTGTCACCTCCTTGGAGCATCCTGCTGGGAAATATCATTAATGCAGCAGCCCCACTGAGAGAAAAACCAGTGTGGATTCACCACACAGAGCCAGTGCCTCGGTGCCAGGCACTTCTACACTGACTGCAAACATCCCTTTCAGTCTGATTTTTCCCTGAAAGGAATCATCAGGGGATCTCACAGTGCATACCCTTGCCTGTCCACCCAAGGGTCACTTTTTAACCTCTCTGGCAATTTTTAGCCACACACAACAGATGGATCTCTCACATACACTTAGCTCCTACACGTGTGTGACAGAGTTGGGCTGTAGGTAGGGAAAAATTCCTCTCTTCTCAGACCTGGGGAAATGTCTAATGAGTTTTATTAAGCATCAGCATATCTGCCCAGGAAAAAGGCAGTAGAAACCAGGCTTCATAACTTTCAGCATGTGCAAAGTAGTCTGGCTTTATACCTATTTTCAATGATCTGTCTGTGCAGCCTGATCCTGGAGGGACTGCAGTGTCAGTGGATTAACTGTGCATCAGAGGTCCTGGGATTATAAAGATGTTCAGCCTCAGTGGATGGAGGTCTTTACTTCTGCACACTTCCTCTGGCTTCCTCAACACAGAGCTGTGAGGCTGGCATTTGCAGTGTGATCACAACTAAGATGTTTCTAAGAAATCCCTAATATAACTCACAATTTGTGTTTCTATTGTCTGATCTAGCAAAGGGCTAGAAGGATAAAAGGCTGATTGGTTCTGATGAACACATACCTAAGTAGAAGCAGAGATCCAAGGTTGTTATTCTGAACACAAGAAGTTGCAGTGCACTTCAGAAAACCTCATGTTGCTTGTAGCAGTAACATGTCTGTGACTCTGGGAAAAAAGACAGCTAGTCATACACGAGATATCCAAATACTGGAATATGAAGATGACTGGAATGTAAGACAGGGTTTATCAAAAGGCTATTGCAGACAGATGCTGTGCAGTTTTCAGCAAATACTTTGCATTTTGCTTCTTTTCAAATGCAGCTCTGTAAATAGTGAATAGTCCCACTGTTAATGATGGGCTTGCTGTATTTATAGAAAGCCAGATGTTATTTAGCCATGGTGGGATTTAACAAGCAGTCTAATAACTGGGGGCTTTTTTTTTTTTTTTTTTAATTCCCAGCAACTAAATCAGTAAAGCTTTGTTGCACCAACAACCTCAAATGAGAGGGCATCTACACAAGGTTCAGCAATACCAGCATGACACAAGACAGGGAGGTGGTGCTTTTTTTCTAGAATAAATTATGCAATTTGGAGAAAGGAGACCCAAGTGTAAATAGAAACAAATGTTCTAATCCTGCAGTGATTCATTGTAAGATAATTCATCCCCTCTGTGATGCTTTCTTGCTTTCTCTGAATAGAGGCACTGTTCCCACACCAGATACACAGGAGCATCAGGCACATTGGGGCTGTACTATTGATAACATCATTTGACATTTCTAAGGTACTCAGAATAATAATTTACCTCTTTCCACCAATCCAGCTGGGTGTGGTTGCTCCCCATTTATTTGCTGAGAAAAGGATTTGAGGCCCCAGCAGCTCTGAGCAGCTGTTGTCCATTTCTCACACTCTTCTTCCAAGCAGGTAGTGCCAAGACTCACAGTAGAGGCAAGGAACAGACAAGGGGGTAGGAAACAGCAAACAAATGAACACCAAAGGAAGAAAGGTCCTCCTGTTTAATTTACCCCACAATGCAGGAGAAAAGGAGCAAACAAAACCAAGTTCTGCTGGCGCTGTCTAGATTGGTTAGATATTACTTTGATAAGTGTTGATAGTAGACTGATGAATATCAGCTATTATCTAAGCTCTAAATCTTAACCCTACAGGACCCTTCACCTTTGCCATCCTTAGGAGAGGTGCAGCCCCCATGCTGCAGGAGCTGCAGCTGCCCTTGGCACCCAAGCAGCATTTTCCTCACCACATTCCTGTCTTCATAACACAGCACCACTGAAACAGCTCTCCTGAGGCCGGGGCTAACTCAGACCGCTTTCTAAAATGCCACTTCAACCTGCTACACTTCTCTGGGAGGAAGCATCACTTCTTTTGATAGTGGGAAGAACAAGAGCTCTTGCTGTCTTTCTCCTACCCACAGGCAGCAAGAGGCTGGGATCTCGTCACTTTTATTTTTGAGAATGCACTGACAGAGCTCTTCCTCTACCCCCTTCAAGACCACAGTAAATTTGCCTTTTTGGGTGCACATCTCAATGAGGAGTCCTGCTTTGGTGGAGAAGGGGTTTTTATCTTCAAAGAGTTAAACTTTATAAGGCAAGGTTCTACCGCCATTTACTGAATCTGCAAGGGCCTTTATACCAACTTGAGCTCTTTCATTTGGTGGGTTTTCTTTTGTCTCCTCTAGAAAGTCCTGCACAAATATATTCATGGCATTTTGTCCCTACCCTGAGCCTTACACACTGGAAATATTGCTGCTTTTTCTCAGTCAGCTTCTGGCTGGGTATGTGCAGAAATGGAGCTCCCTCTTTCACAACCTGAACCTGATATTTCCTTCACACAAGAAATATCCCAGCAGATATTACACAAGGCTGACAAGGCTGCCTTTCTTTCTGGGTTTGCTTTGAACAAAGCAGAAATCCATACCTCAAATCTGTGATATATGTGGCTCACACTACCAATGTGTTAGCCTGGATTTAAAGAAAATACTTGATCACAGCTCCCAGGGGATCTTGAAGCTCAAGGTAGGAATGATAGGCCATCTGTCCCCAGATCAGGGAGAAACCTGATGACAGGAGCTGTGTTTGCCCTGCTGCCTTCAATGTCTCATTTTGCATCCTGCCTTTCATTACACACTTTTCTTCTGTTTCTTCAGACTCCAACACTTTTGTTCTCTCCTGTGGCAGGTAGGGTACATTGGTGCCCCTTAGCACACTACCTCTGCCCCATGGGAGAAGGATGTCAAACAGCCAGTCTCTCTGGGTTCAGAAGGTGCTGTACTCCATTAAATATATTAAATAAATTACATGCTCAGTCTGCAGGGCAAGGCACTGGAAAAGAAGTGCAGAAACTAAAAGGAAGCAAAGCAAGGAAATGTAAATGTAGAGCTGAAGAGCCAGCTGCCCTGTTCTGCAGAACAGTACTCTCCTTGTCAGGCAGCAAGTCATCTTCTGACAGTTTCATAACAGCAGCTATTAGCTGGATTGTGCTCCTTATTCTCAGCCTTCTCCCCCTTTAAGCTCAGCTGATTTTACTGCTCAGTGCAGAGGAGTCGCAGGCAGATGAACCTGTTGTTGTTAAGAGCCTGGTTTCCAATCTTGAAACCCTCTGTTCATGCACCTACATCTGCACTTAGACCTAAAATTGGCACTTGACACCCACTGTAAGAGGTAAGTGCTGACAGGCTTTCTGAATAATCAGTGTGCAGGTGTTTAATTGCTGAATTAAAAACCTGATTTTGAAAATTGAGCTCTAAGTATCTGTATTTCTGTAACCAACTCTACTATCGACTTCAGACATGCACCATGGGAAAATAGTCTAGCTATGAGGGCCAATTCCAACACTTTTTGAGTGCTCAATCTTATTTTTGTGCCTCTCCCACCCATTTTCCTCATGTACCCTCCCCTTTCTGCCTGCTCAGACCCAGGGTTGAAAATGGCAAAGGGAATAACCAAAAGCTACTTAAAACTCTCATCACTTCTGCTTTTGAAAGTCTTCCCATGATTTCTGTTCTCTCCAGCCTATGTGAAAACTTGGGGGAAGCAGGAATAACTGGAGTTCATACCTCAGTCACCACTTCAGTGTTGCTTTTCAGCTGCTCTGGATGGCCTCTCTTTGTTGAAAGACTGCAAATGCCATTTGAGCAACCAGATTCTTTTTTTGTTATTGCAAAGACAAAGCATTAAGAACACTCATGTTTAAAATCAAAGCTGGAGGACATAAACTAAGATTGATGTACAAGATTTCTAATGGTAAGAACCAGTAAGCAACAGACATGCCGGAAAACACTGTGACATTTCTCCTTTTGAATTCATACAATCAGGACTATTGATCTTCATGGAAATTATGTTTTAGGTAAAGAAGCTTTGCCAGGTTCACTGACAGGAATTGTAGAGTGTTTTCTGCCCTATGTTTTGAAAGCAGATTATACTGGCTCATTTTAGCACTCCACTGTAAAGAAAAAATTGCTTTGGCCCAAAAAAAAAATGTAGGAAAAAAAAAAAGCCCATTTCACCATTAAACAGCACAAGATTTCCAACACTTCTCTGGAAAAAAACGTTATGATTTGCCTATGAATGTTGGTTTGTCCAAAGGTAAACTGCCTGGAGACACTTACTATTAAGAGAAAAAATGGAGAGTCATGTTACCCAAGAGCTAATATATATAAAGCAGGGGAAAGGAAGGAAGATTTTAGAAAGGAAGATAATGATGTAGGTAAGAGTGTGCTACAACAAAACCAAAACCATCTGTACAGCTGTACGTGATCTCAGTACAGAGAAAAAGCTTTTTGTTTAAATATTTTTTCAAAGGAAAGGAACCAAAACAGTCTTTCTGGCATTGAGTAGGCACATTTGGGAAAAACTAAACTCCAAGTGCTAGAGATGTGAGTACATAAATTCCTGTGCATCTTTGCAGAACATTCTTACATCAGAGTCATATTTTGGATGCTGATGGATACAATAAGTCTGTTTTTGAAGTTGTGTAGTTGTGAGTGTTTTGAAATTTTTTTTAACTAAGTCCTGGCATAATATTGGCCATTGCTGGCCCATAATGCCAATCAGCTGCTGAAAAGCAATATTCTCCTATTTCAGCATTTGCCCTTCCACCCACCCACCCACCCACCTAATTTTAACAGCAACTATGTAAGTATATGCCAAGACTTCAAAGGCTGTAGATAATAAACATTCTTAGTTCATTACACACTGAAAACAAATGGCTTAATTTACATACTTATCTTTACACACTCACTTAAACATACCTGAGTGAAGCAAGACGTCAGGATTCATATTCCAAGGCCCCTGTAGATGGCTTTAGTTCAGGGCAGTACTAGCCAGCTGCCAGGAATTATTTCCTTGTTGCCATATAAAACTGTCCCTCCTGTCCCACACAGAGCAGCTCATCTTCTGCCTCTTCGCAGCAGCCTTCATACCTGGCCACACAGCACATCTGCAAGACAAAGCCTGAGAACAAAACATGGGTCCAAACTCTGACCTCAGTCACCTCCTTAAGCAGCATAACTATTACCCAGCACAATCACTGCTTCTTACAGTGGAGAGTCTTCCTCCATCAGACCATTGTGTGAGAGGGACCACATTTGATTCTGAATTTCACATTATTCTCTTCTGACCTTCTTCTTTCTTTTTAAACAAGGATTTTTTTTTTTCTTTTCAAACAAGGAATTTTTTTTCTTTTCAAGAAATGCCCTTCCCGTGCACTGTATCATGCTTTACTATTTTACTCAATTCCCTTTGTAAGGAACAGTCAATAGAATCCACACTGCTGCTACAGATATTTCTTCCCATCTTTCATAGCTCCTACTTGAGGTCCCAAAGGATTTCCTCACCCCCACATCTTGACCAGTCCTTTCAGCAAACCACAGCTCCCTCCTTTACTATTTTCTTCTTATTTTGAGCCTGAGCTTCATCTCTGAAGTGACTCCCCACAGTCTCCCAAATGAAACATTTCAAATTGGCTCACCAGGAAGTGGCAGATGTGTTTGAAGGAGAAACTAAAAACTACATGGCACAAGTCCAAAGATTTGTGCTGGTCTTCCTTGACTTCTGAACAACCCTTGGAACAGAATCCTGATTTCAACTGCTAGGCCCAGGATTTTGCACCTTCTCCCACAAAACAGACTAGATGCAATTATACAGACACCATGGCATCTGACACTACCTGTGCCTGCACAGAGGACGTGCAGGGAGTTGCCTCAGAGAGTGACAGCCAAGCCCTGCCCGACCTCCTGGTCATTGCCACTGCTGTGATGGCAATGGCACAATGGCATTGCACCAAGTCCAGCTCATTTGACTCTGATTAAACTGCTCACTGAGGTGTGAGGGACATGTGCAGCCTCCTAAAAATAAGTAACTCTCACCTTTGGGGATGAGGCACAGCTCTCCTACCTGGAGAATGAAGTCAAGCCAGTCTTGTACACAAATCTTTTAACTTTGAGCCCTAAAGGCTAAATTCACTTTCTTTCTTTTTTTCCTCTCTCTTTTTCTTCCCCTTTCTAAACAAACCCTTACCCTCTTTCTCCCAAGCATCACCTTCAGGTTTCCTCAGTGCTGCATGCTCCTGCAGTATCCTAGCTCTCAGAGACAGACTTAGTGTTTGTCCCTTAGCCCTGAGAAGGTAACTAATGATTGCAATAAGCAGTGACTGTACAGTGTGGTTTTTACAGCGCCTCGCTGCTCTTCCCTCCATTTCTAGAGTTATTTTAATGCAAATAGCAAACATATTTCCTTTAGTAACACAATGCATCCCATTTTTTATGAAATATGTACTAAAATTATTCCAATTTATTCAAGATCTTCATTGCTGCTTATTTTCTAGCAATTTTTCTTTAAGGAATACAAGCCCATTTTGTTGTATAGAGCTCACTCTGCATAGCACTTCTTGTTTAAATTTAGCTTATAACCACTTAACTTTTCTGAAAGTTTCAGAGCAGAGATATCACTTATTCCCTTTGTTCCTTACACAGATACATGTCTCTAAGAGCAGCTCAGTGAAGACTCAAACAGTGGCTAATTCAATCTTCTAGGTCCTCTGGAGCTTTGATGTGTTGTCAGAGCAATGGGAAAGCCATGGCTAATCTGAATTTGGTAAGGGATTTAATATCAACCTCAGATGAAATAAATCAGATGGAAAAAATATGGCATCAAACACACATGGTGGGGAAATCATGGGGGTTAATTGGCAACCTTTCCCTTTGATCATGATCCAAGCATCATTGAGCCTAAAAAACAGATGTTTGGTTTGCTACCTTAGGAAGAGGCATGGGGTATGTGTAGTCATAAAAAAAGTCATGGTTTTTTAAATACTAACTACAATACAAGAACTTTTAAAACTTTCTTTGAACAAGTCTTGTCAAAGACCTTTGAAATCAAGCAGGCTACAGATGAGGTGAATTTAATTGATGGTTTGAGTTGTGTGCAACTTTTCTACATCAAAGTTCTCTTTGGATAATAAAACATTGACTACTTTCATTCCCTTTGGTTCATATTTTTTTAATTTTAAAACTTTGCTATTCTTGTCAGTAAGAAACTTTTTCAGGTGCACATGTGGGATCACACACCTAATTATATTCTGAGGACAGAAAAAAATGCAGGAAGAAATTCTGCTTCTTGGCCCACCAGCAGCTCTTCTATGCCACACTCCACACACTGGGGTGGGATTTCCTTTCAATGACTCTCATGCTGCTCAGTTCTGTTTTTCATGCCTTCCTACAGCTGACAGTTCAGTCATTAACACACTGACTTGCATTGCTCTATATGAAAAAGAGATATTTATGGCTGTAGGATGGGATGAAAAACACTGCTGTACATATCAAAAATTGGCAGAATGGTTTGAATTGAAAGGAACCTTAAATTTAGTTTCAATGTAGGGGAAACTACTAGCAGCTTCTAGAGGAGCCACCCCTGTAGCCACTTTGCTACCAAAACCTTGTCATACAAACTTAAACCACCCTGTTACATGAACTTAATCCAGTGGGTTTTTCTGATCCATCCAACAAGGCAAGCTCAGTAATTATAGTTCCAGAAAATACATGGACTAATTTTGTCTCCAGAAACAGGGGAATCTAAATGCTGCATTAGATGGCAAATTCTACTTGTATCCTCACTGCCAACCCCCTCTCCTTTATTTATGCCTGTTCCAGAGACCATGCTTATAAGAATTCATTCATTGTCTTAAAAATGCACAAGATGAGACTAATAACCTATTGTAAGACCCATGCAGTGTATCTCTAAAACAGAATGATTGTAAGACTTTTAATGAGATATTTACAAAACAGGTCACAAAAGATAAAAGAGAAATTTTCAGTCTCCATAAAAATGTCTCCCAGAACATTTTAGAGGTCTGAGCACATGACATACAGGGTGGAAGCCCCAGCCTTTTTCTGGCATGCAGCAAAACACTGGTTATAAGATCCCCTCAGCAACTCCTAAACAATCTGATAACAATCTGAGCTTCTGGTGCTCATCTGAACTGAAGCACCCCAAGCCTTTGATGTTTCCTCATCATTAATTAATTCAGCATCAATGTTAATTGCCTACACAACACACAGAATTGACAGTACATCGAGGACTCAGCCTGCCTGTTTTGTAGCAGGCTAACTGGGGATGCAAGTGCTTTGCTGCTCTCATTACTATTCTTGTCAGGACAGACATGAAATAAAAGCAGTGACACTTTTCCCCCCCAAACACAGTCTGTTGTGGGTGCAAGTCAGATCTGATAGCTACCAAAAAGAGAAAGTGGACTCAACTGGCATCACGACAGAAATCCAGAGACAGTATTTTTTCCCTTTTAATTATTAGCTTCAAAAGATAAACACTGACATTAAGGCAGACTTAGAAGATACAGCTCAAAACCTTTGTACAAACTCTCACTGCGGGGAGCAATTTGCAAAAATTAATACAAACTGGAGACAAAATAATAATATTTGACAGATGTAAAGCAAAACCATCCTGAAACAAAGAAGAAAGGACAAAAGGCTTCTTCGTTCTCTGCAAAGAATGTGCATCATTAACACCATGAATGACACCGTAGTCCAGGCTCCAGCAGCTCCAGCAGCTCAGCAGCCAGCACAGTGACCCGTGTGCCGTACACTGTAATTGCAGCCTGCAGAGCTGCCACCCGTGCCAGATGTGCCCTGCTCAGCGAGGTGATGGCATTCTAACCCACATCGTGCACATCCCAGGGATCACAGCCCTCCTGTGCCCTCCCCATGCCGAGCTGCTGGACTCCACCGTGGGTCCCATTCAAACTCCTCTTTGGCAGCTCAGGCTGAAGGGAGGCTCTGCTCCTGCCCAGACCTGACTGATGTTGGTAACCCCACAGGCAGCTTGGCCTTGAGCTCCTTTGCTTTTTCCAGCAGTCTCAAATCGTCATCCCCCAAACCATTTTAGGGCTGGGATATCAGGGACTGACCAGGTAAACAGGTTTGTCTTGATCCGTATGTTTCACTAAGCCTGGCTGGGTGCAATTACACCGTGGTTTGCGGTTGCCTTGGCTGCGTGAAAAGAATGAATGCCTGGCAGCAAGAGGTGAAGAGAGGGGAGGGAGCCCAGGATGGGGGAGTGAATGGCTTCATCCATAAAGCTGCAGCTGGAGCAGGATGTGTGAGCGCAGCCTGGATCCTGTTTTGCAAGCCCCGTGCTCAGCCATTCCTAACTCAGCATGGCAGACGAATAAAGCAAGCAATACTGAAGCTATTTCCTTCTGCAGAGATTGCAAAAGGTTGGCAGCCTGATTCTCTTCAAATAACCAAGTCAATCTTTTGCACTGGGAAGCAAGGTTTCAATCTTTCCGGAATCTAGGAGTCTAAAACCCCACTAATATTTGTGTGCCTGGTGGCAGGGGAATGCAAGCTTCAGAGGAGATTTTGACATCTTTTATATTCCTTTTAGACTCCAAGGAGAATGGCAGAGATACTTCATGATATAATTGACTTTCCACTGCTGTGAGGAGGGCATGGAGGGGCAGGTCCAAGATGCCCAGAGATCATCAGAAAAACTGGTTTCAACAGCTAGACAAGCCAGAAAAATGTACTTCTGGACTCTGCTTGAATGTACTCTAAATGCCATGGCAGCTAGCTCAGGAACTACTCAAAGGCCTCATTTTCCTGCAGAAAGGCAGTGTTTCACACAATCACCTGGTAAGCCAGCAACATTTCTCCCTACACCACAGAACCTGAAGACAGGTTTTCTGCCTTCCCTCACAGCACAGAACAGATCTATACAACTACCTCTGTGCCAGTCCTGTCCCTGTTTGACTTTGGGTTTTTCTAAGGCTTCATTGCAGAATCTCCCTGATTCTGCCCTCATGCATTCCTTAATTCGCTGAAAAGAAGTAAACACACTCATTGCCATGCTGCCTTCTTCCAACACTGCATTTGTGTGAGCCAGATGTGGACCTGTGCAGGACCATCCCTGTTACCATGCCAAATGCATGGGGAAGGATCTGAGGGGCCACAAGAATTTAATCAGGCATGGCTCAAACACCTCAACATGATCGTGTTACAGATTTAATCCCCGTAACACTGGGCTGAGTGCTGTAAGCTTTGGGTTTGTGGCACTTTTCTCTACACCTTCCCTGCTGTTACTAAATCAAGTTTCCAGATCATTGTGTCAGCTTCTGTTTAGATGCTTAGAAAGCCTTGAAGTTCTATATCTTTTAATCTGTCCCAAATTTGGGGGAATTCATCCCATCTGCTGTGGCTCAGCAGCAACCTGGCAAACCTTGCAGCCTTGAAGCTGAAGTTACTTTGACATCCCACTTATGGTGTCTGTGGGTGTTCAGCAAGTAGCCAATAACTAACTGCATTCATTTTCCCCAGCCTACGAGAAATCCCAGCTTCAGCATGTCAGGGATTATTAGCAGAGATTTTAGGCATACCTTTTGTCATGCTTTGGTTTCAGGCTTTTATCATCACACTGCCACTTTCGTCAACTGGCTTGTATGTTCTGTGCTGCAAAGAAAGAAGGGGATAATTTGCAATGTTTGCACATAATTCATGACCTGTAATTGTGTCACCTGAAGCCTTGGCACAGCATGGCATCAATTTCTCCACTCTTGGCAGATATGAATCACACATACACTGAGCCACAATACAGTGTACTTTCCTAAGTGCAGTCTGAGCAGGAGATAGGTGGTCCTTAACTTTTTCTTGCAGCAGCTGCAAAGCCAAGATGGGCCAAAGTAGATGGGAGAACTCTGCCCCAAAAACCACAACAGCCCAGGCAAATATTAGGTGTTGAGACAGAAATTTGTCTGAGTGCTATCTTCCCCGCCTTCCAACATAAGAGCATCCAGTGAGGAGTCACTGCATCCTTCCAACTCCCTTGTCCCCCATTCCTACACATCTAAGAATCATGGAGAGATCAGCACTCAAGCTTCCTGTGCAAGGAATGAGCAATTAGAGCTACAGTACTAGGCTGCAATCCCTCAGAGTTTCAGCTCTAGAAATGAAGCTGCATCCATAGGCAGGATGGATAACTTGCACATTTGGACACAGAGAGTCCCTGGCTTGAGGACCAGGGGACAGAAAGCCATTCTGGCAGGCAGACTGAAGGGACTCTGGAAATTTGCCTCCAGGCAGAGTGGGTACAAAAAAGGAGGACTTGAGTAAGGTCAGAATAAAGTCACATATAAAATCATTTTTGAGTCTTAAGCAAATGGAGATCCTGTTCACCCACTTACTCTGTTTAGGAGCAGGAAATCTGTATCAGCATCTGTTCTGGGAAATACCTGTATGTCAGTCCTGTAGCTCCACAAGAAAGAAAACGTTTATTTACAACTCAGTCAAAAATGGCACTAAGCCTAAAGTCATTAACTGCCTACTTACTAGTCTATGCTCACAGAACCAAACAACCTTTCCCCCAGAAAACCTACAAATCCACAGAGATTAGCTCCAACTCAAGTGACTATTTGCTGCATCAGGTGCTGTCTGTCCTCCTAAAATGAACATAAAAGTGATATCATGCTCCCCAGCTGATTTTAGGAAAGTCTAACCTCATGTATGGCAAGGAGATCCTACAGCACACAAGTTTGGTACAAACGAGTGAAGTCACCACCACACTTACCTGCCAAGGCTTGCTGTAGTCACAGAAATGGATGATTTGGATTTCCACAAGGATGCACCTGCTTCCCTTTTCTTATTAAATATCTCATATATTACAAGCCTAAAGTCTGTGTGCCATGATTATCCCCTTTTGGGAGGTTCAGTCCCTGACAAATAGGTATCACCATTTGAAAAAAAGGTTGACAAGCCAAGGTTAAGTGGCACAGAAAAGTAAAATACCCTCCCAAAAGCATCCAAGAAACCCATAACTGTGCCAAGTTATTGCCTGTCTTCTCTTCTGCCTCATGCTGCCTTTCAGCATGAATTAGCCATCTGGCCTCCCCTCTCCTTGTGCTTTGCTATGCCAGCAGAGCTCGGCTCCACCATGTGTGCAGAGTTATATTTAGAGAGAAATTACTTCAGCCCTGTCCAGCCAAACAGGCAGGAACAGGGGTTTTTGATGCCTTGCTCCTGCACAATGGGACAGGGACAGCAGAGCTGGCCCCAGCGCTGGGCATGCTCTGCTTCCATGACCTCCAGCCCTGCCAATGCCTGAGCAGCCATGAGATGGAAAACAGCGTGCCACCTGATGTAAAAGTAGATAAAAAATGGGGGGAAATGGCAAGAAAGGGCAGTGGCTGTCATGTGTTTTTCCAGAGAGCTCGAGGGAAGAGGCATCTGGCCAGCCTCTTGTTGAAGCCCTCAGTGTCCAACCAGCAGATCATCCCAACATTCTCCGCAGCTCCACACAACCCAAAGTCTCTCTCAACAGTAGCTACCTGCTGGGACTGTCTCATGGTATCACTACACATCCCCCTCTGCCCTGGGAGGGTTTTTCCTTTCCCTTAAATCCTGTTCTTGGGCCCTCTCCATCTCCCTCTTAACCTATGCAATATGAGTATTTATGCCTGCAGCCTCTCTCAGCTTGTTTTCCTTCCCCTGTCCAAAGCTCTGCATCCCTTGCACTTCACTCTTAACAGGGTTTGCAGCTTTCCTTTGGAGCAGGAGGGATGGGGAAGGATAACAGAGCAGGTTCCTGCCAAGCCAAGCACAATGTACACAAAAGAAAGCGTAGAGATGGCAGAGTGCATTTGCAAGCCTGAGAGACTTCACAATAAAATGCCTTTTCTTCTTTCTTGTTTTGTCTTGTTACAGGGAAATAGCAACTGGAGAGGATTCTCCTGCAAGTTTTGTGTGCTGTGTTTGCTGACAGATGGATGATGTCTTGATTTTGAAACCCAAAGACCACAAACAGCATCTGAAAGGCCTTTTTCTCCCATTATATGCTGCAATTTCTTGACTTTGAAAAACACATGCAGTCAGAGAGGCAGTTGTCAGCAAGCACCAGCTCAGGTGCTGAATTACAGCCATGTAATGTGGCCCAAGTCCTTGCAGGCACCTGCCCTTCCTGCAGGAACAGGGAATGTGCAGGGCATGACCTTGGCACGCCCTGGTACCCTGCCAGGGCCTCCTGTGTGTCTGCAGAGAGAGAATTTCTAGTTTTAGGGTGCTAGACTTGCAACAAGGGGAATTCCATGCCCGGGGAAGGACCAGTGTGATATTAAAGGCATGATGACAATTATCCCTGCTTGGGATTCACAAAACTCCCTCATTTGGATATGGGGCCAGTAGTGACTTTTACTGGGACTCTGCTCCCCATTTGCTGCCTCTTCTTCCCTTTTCCTGAAGTGGATTGTGAATGCTCTGGGGCCAGGCATTCTCTGCAACCCCTGCCCAGAGATGCTGATGGAGAGCCATTTAAATGCAAGATGTGCACCTCAGTGACAGCAGCACCTGGCCCCATGGCAGGGAATGCCATGCTTCAATGTAAGTAACAAGAAAATTTAAAAAATTATCCCTTGTCCTCAGTTTTTGTGTAATCTGACCATTACACCATACTAATATAAAGTGTGTTAGCTCTGAAATTCACAGCAGCCCAGGTTATGCAGATGGGTCTCACTACACTAATTCAGGCTCATCTCATATCTGCCAAAGATTTGTCAAGTCCCCTTTCTGTTAATGCTTTAAAAACCTCTAAAATGAAGGGAGTAAAATGCAAAACCACAGCAAAGTAATGAGTACAAAGGAGGATTTATCTTTTTCTGAAGCATATGCACCATCCTTTTCTCTTTCCTTTTAATCTCTCAAGCTCATCTGACTGTAAAACTCAAAAGGCTGCATTAGCCCAACTTGTTCTCTTGTTTCCCTTCCTCTCCTCAATCAGCAGACATAACTTTCCTCTGGAGCAGTGAACCTTTACAAGCTTTTGAAAAGTAATTCCTAATAAGGATAAATGAGCAGGCTGCATTCTCTCTCCTCAGGCAGCTCCCAGGTTATCTCCAGAGGAGTTTTTGTGGGTCTGAGCTCAGCACACCACCACACCCTCTGCAATAACACCTCTCAGGAGCCTGGCACAGCCCAAGAGTGGGCAGAGACCACTTGAGATCCCAAGGCCTCACATCTCATCACTAATCCATCAGGACTCACAGCCATCAGTCCCCCCAAACCTTGCTTCATGGTTTATCTCCTATAAACGGGGCATTTGGCTCCTGGGGACTTCTCTCCCAAAAGTCTTGCCTGTGAACAGACAATATCAATTTTTTTCAGTCTCTTTGTCCAAAGCTGATGTTTTTGTTCTAAAAGCTCAGCAAACCTCCCTAATTAATTAAAATATATACACTGACATTCAGGACTTAAAAGACACCATGTAACTCATTTGTTTGTTTATTTTTTTTTCCTTTGAGGGTTTCAGGCAATATAAAAACACATTGATATTGAAAACCCAGGTGAGGATGAGTTTAATGGGAATGCACCCCAGAAGGCACTAAGCCTTTTGCCTGCTGAAGACTGGGCTGGTTCTAAAGCCTCTTCTCCACCATCCCTTGGAGTTTCTGCTCACACACCATTCTTCAGATGTGTTACTTGCTCTCAAATGAGAGGAGGAGGTTCATCACATAACTAATATTAACCAAATCCTCAAAGCATGATGCAGGTACCCTGGCTCATGTCCTCTCTTCCTCAGCCACAAACACAGCTCATCTGAGGAGATGGGCAGCAGATCCTGACTAACCAAGAGGAAAGGCAACAGCTATGAAACACCATTCCTGAAGATGGCTGAGACTGAAAGCTGTCAGAGCATTAATTTACCTTTTTAATCAAAATGAAAGCAACTTACAGGATTTTCTTTTCCTACTCAATTATGCAAGCAAGGTGATTTTTTAAAAAAGGATATTAGGTCACTAATGGGTTTTTATTCTAAAAACATATCTACCTGGTATCACAGAACATCATTGCAGAAAGCATATCTGCAGGGTCAAATGGCATTTGAAATCTAAGTAACAAAAGCCCACTTTGACAGTTGTTTTCACTGAGCTGCAAACTGATTGACAAATTATTCATTGCACACTCAGACATATCTGTCTTTCAGAAGAGGAGCACGGGTAAAGTAGTCTCTGCTGATTTTTATCCCCAAACCATTTTCCTCCCCAAAAGTGTATTGCATTCAAAGAACTTTAGAAAAAGAAAAGTAATAAAATACCACTTCTGCTGACTTGTATAAAAAAAACCTTTTAAAAAGGTTCAAATTGTGATTATAGAACTGAAATATTGCTAGCCCACAAGCAGTTGGGAAAAATACATATAAATTGCAGTTCGGTGTTTTACAACAATTATATTTTAGCTCTTAAATTGACTTGCAATCCCGACAGATTTACTGCACATTCAAATTAACATACCATAGCTGAATCTTACTATTGCCATAACTTTTATTCAAACAGTCATATTTCTAATGGCAGCAACTATGCTTTTACTGTTGGATAATTTTTGCTAAGTAAAATAAATACCCTGTTAGACTCAGGCTTTTCCCCATAACTCAGCTGGTAACAGTGCCACTCAGCACCAAAAGCTAAATTGCTCTTAGCAAGAAGTTGTGCCATCGTGTATTTTTGCTCTTTGGGGGCTGCAGGTAGTAGTAATTTAAGAGTGGAAAGAGATCTGGGAGTTAAAACCAATACACTGTTCTGGCCTGGGGGTCATTGTCTACGAACATAAAAATGAGTGATGCCTCTGGATCACCTCAGTGGGACCCCACAGGTTTTTGATCAGCACAGCACAGTGCCACAAATATTCTTTTTTGGTCAAATTTTGGGTGTAGGCCCAATGTTGAATGCACCTGGGTTGCAGCAATACACCATGTTACCATCAGCAAGATCCAACCCTACAACCAGCCAAGCCCACAGCTGCACTTAACCCCAGTGGTAAAGGGAAAATGCAGGGTATTGTGCCTGGGGAGGGGCAAAAGCCCAGGTGTGGAGAGTGACTTCTATCATAAACTATGCATTGCTGGGAGTTTATCACATTTATACGCGTGCCCATTTAGCTTTCCTCTGAGCTTCTACATAGCTGATGTAAGCTCTGATCCCTGTTAACCTTTTGCTCTGTCCCTGCTCCTGACAAGCAAAATTGGCTTAAGGACTTGGCTGCTCTCAGTCTACAGACCTATACTTGTAGTTTTGAGATAATTCCCACTATAAAGGCTCACTTTTAAAGTTATTGAGATGCAGTTTCATGGTAATGCCAATTTATTTTTAAAAAAACAAAAAGCCCACAAACTTTGAAAAGTATGTAATACCCATGACAAGCTGAAACCTTCTAAGCACTCAGCTGCAGGGCTAAAAACTAATATTTACAGTTCCCCTGGCCAGAGCTACAATACAGTGATACACATCACACAAAGATTAGTTGTTTGACATTTCACACTGAAGTCATGGCTCACAAGGCAAAGTCTGCTCTCCTCTCCATGAACCAGCTCAGCCCCACCTTGTAGCACTTACACTCCAACAAAGAGAAGCTCAAGGCCAGTACCTGAAAGGATGTATAAAGATCTCATTTGTCTCTACATAACACACAGACTTGAAGATAGCAAATCTAAAATGCAGGTGACTTTCAAATCTTACTGTTTAGGCACTCAAGAACTAAAATACTCAGAATCATCCATTGTTTAACATGATTGATATGGTCCAAATGAAAAGAGATAGCTTTGGTGTTTTGGGTCAGGTACAAATGCATCCAGCTTCTCTATAAAAATAAAATAGTACTGCCATGATTTGACAGGCACTGTTTCCATACCTGCAATCAAAATGGGCACTTCTTCAGCTACAAAATCTTTCTTCGTCTTCACTGCTAAGAAGCATCACTTCATTACCTCGGACCAATGCTGAGAAAGGGAAATTTATTATTAAATTCAAAAGATGACTTCATTATAACCTTGCTGGTCTGTTGATAGTTCATAGATAAGCTACCATACACATACATCAGCCAATCTTTACCATTTATCAATTTGGATGTCCCATATATCAGTACAGATGGGAGAAAAAAGTTATTATGTCCAATGTCCCTTGCTTACACAAAAGTTCATACTGAATTTGATGTTTCAAATCACACACTTGACAATTTTATTGTTGTCAGTGATAAAGGAAAAAGCTCAAATGAAACCAGTGTCCTTTGCTGTCAAACACAAGGGTATCTCATGTCTTGAATGCCATCACAGGCAGGAAATTGCCTGCCCTGGTTTCAAAGAGAGATTTCTGGAAGAAGAAGGGAATGACTTCTTGACAAACCACACTCTTTTTGAAAATTGTCTGTCAATCAAGGAAACCAAATCTCTGATTAGATGTTAACTCTTTCAAGTTGTCCTAATGTTGTCCACACAGCATATTTAGGCACTTTCTTTAGGACAGTGATATTTGTCAGACAGTAGCTTTACCTCCAAAAACTTTGTTACCAAAGTTTTTCAGCCAATGCCTTCAATTTACCAAAAAATTCCTTGTCTGTTTTAGTCACCATTTATTTGTCATCTCTCGTGCCAAATGTGTTCATTCCCTCAATGCTCAAGTAACCCTTTGATTTGATTCAGATGCCTGTGAAGAGGCCACAAGAGCATTCACAGCTCACACCGGGAGTGCAGGAGCCAACTGGCAAAGGCAAAACAGCACAAGCCTGGACAACAGGATGCTCAGCAGGGAGGTTGTACAATAGCATCTTATCTTACCTTAAAAAAGCCCCAAACTATACAAAGAAAGTGGATCCCAGCACAGAGAAATCAGATGACGCATCTTTGCTTTGTGATTGCAAGAGTCTCCCATAGGCAGCAGCTGGATCAGTTTTAGCAAAGCCCTTCTCTGAAAACCTGCCCCTTCTGTTTAGGAACCTCACAGCTCCTGTTCCCAAAGACATGGGGGTTATTATTTGCATTTGTACAGTACCTAGAGGGACAACACTAAGACTTTCACCAGGAACATCTCTGGGCATGACTTCAAAATAAATTTAAGGACTGAAGATAGAAGCTGTGGAGTTACAGAAGAGAAGACTGGGAAGTTCACAGCAGCCCTTCTCTCGCCTCTCTGGGAGATCAATTAGGACTGATCAAACTGTGTGCCAGGGAAGGTAGAAGGGAGGTTTTTATTTTCAAAATTGCACAAGATATTATTGAGAAATTGTAAACTTGAAGGCAGCGCTAAAAAGAGCAGCATGTCATAGAGCGAAAAGAGTTAGGATGTTGCCTAGAGTAAGATGCTAAAAAAGTCAAAACAAAATAAGGGATCAGACACTTGTGCTGCACTTCAAAGCTGCAACAACAAATACTAACAGGGTTATATAACCTTCTGCTTCAGGATTTAAAGTAATCTCTATGATAAAATTAATATAAAGGTCAGATTAACCACTTTCTGCCCACTTCACTCTCTCCCAAGGCTACTGGGTAAAGTGTTCAGAAGACTTTCAGACTGCTGGGAGGTAACTCACTAAATCTTTTCACAGCATGCTCTGAGTCTGATTGGAAGTGGGATTTCAGCCCATGCATCATTTAGCAGCTTTTGCAATTTTTATCTGAGTTGCTCTCCACTCTGAGACCACATCTGGCAATATCTACAAACTCTCCCTACTCATGAAAATGTGATGAATACCAGGGTTTGCCAAGGAGATTCATATTAAATCTAACAGCTTTATAATAGTCAATAACCTAGCTGTCAGGTCCAAGTATTTTATTAAAGACCATACTAATGGCTTTTCTCTAATATTACAATATTGAATTCTGTAGGTGGGCTGCACCATGAAAAAAGAGAATGCCACCTTTTCTATTTTTGGAGTGAAATAAATACTTGCATATGCAGGGAAAAATCTGCATTAGTTCACTGCACACTTTTAAAACATGACATCTCTCCTGACACACTCAGTAGCATTTATTCTGCTGCATGCACTTTGATTTCTGGGATGCCTCTCTATGTTTCCCTCTCTGCTGAATCTGGTCTGGGACAATCTCCTGCAGAAGTTGCTCTGTTTCATTCACTGTCAAACATATTTCCACCCCCTTCCTTTCCAATAGGGTAGGATTAACTAACTTGACTGACACCAGCTGCTGACTGCATGCCCCTTTGAAGCGTCCTGAAGTGGGGATAGTCAGTGAGACAAGCATGGGATGGGCACAGCTGGAATCTGATTCAGTTGGACTATTCCTTACAGGAACAAAAAGTCAAATGCCATCATTTAGGCAGCAACACCTTGCTCTACCTCCTAACCTAGTCTCTCATCACAGCACCTAATCTCAAACCACTGCCCAACACAGTTAATTCCTCCCATCTCTGACTCTTCCTGGCAAAAAATCATCTTGTCCTCCCTTGAGATGGCATTGCAGGCTTCAGCTTCCCCAAAGGGCTCAGATTTCTCCCCAACAGGCATCCCAGAGAAGGAGCAACCACTTGTAAATGATTCTTGGGTCACAAACACCACAACACATCACGCTCATAAACAGAACAACTGCTCCCTACAAACCCAGGACAAAGAAGCTCCTACCTCAATCTCTGCTGGCTTTGCAGGCAGCAGACCAAAGGCTCAGCATTGACTTGCACTCTCTCACAGCACCAGAAGCAAGAGGAAATGCAGCTGCTCTTGAGCTCCCCTCATTGCAATTAAAGGCTCACTCAACCTGCATAATTCCTGAAGGAGACAAGCATGTACTCCCACAAACTCATCTTGCTCCATAAGTTATTCCCCAGAACCCTCAGCCATGGCTAGGGCCAGGACTTTAGTGGGTGATAGGGGTGGACACTGCAGGTGGAGACCCAGCTGGAACTGGAATAGGGAATTAGGGTTTATTAATGCCACACTGCCCTGATAATTTTCTACACGTGGTGCACAAGCTTGGTACAGCTTGGATATTTTATTTTAAAGCCTAAATATGGCAGGAGATGCTGCAGAAGCCAAAGTTTCAGGCTGGAGCAGAAAAATAGTGGCTGAGGTCTAGGAGACCACATTTGCTGTGGTGGTGGCTGGGTCCTGCCATAGTCCCAAAGCAAATTCCTTGCTACAGACCGGCATCTAGGACAATATGTTTGGCTCCTCCTGTCAAAATGATACTGTTTCCATGTAATGCAATCATTACTTCTGTTTTTTTGCTAATGGCCGGAGAGTTCTTGCCCATTTCCCCCAGACTCAGAGAGCATGTAAGGATGAGCAACAGCAGCTAGAGAAATTATACATGGAATATGAATAATAAAAAGAAAAAAATGCCAAGGGCATGCTACAAAGGTATGAGTCCTGCCAGGCCCTTCTTCTTTGCTCCCTGTGGAGTCGAATTCTTCCATGTTTTGCAGAAATAGTGTGTTTTGAGGGGAATTAGATGGGACAAGGAGATGCCTTTTATTGCAAGTCACAGCTGAGTCCTGCTAAATACTGCAGGCAGTGGTCCCAAATTATCTCCCTGACTGACCCCAATGTGAATGGCTTGCCTGACTTAGGGCAGGTGTTGAAATCAGACAGGAACACTAAAGGTTGTGGCTCCCAAGCCAACAATAGAAAGTGCCACCTGACACAGCCCCTCAGGATGCTAGCCAAAAGCTGGCAGAAGGGAGCCTGCATGTTCTTCTGTAGGTGTATGACATGTGTGTGCATGTAGGTGAGTGTGTGCACACATGATCCTCCGTGTTACTGTGAACAGCATGACCAACACAAGCCCTTGAGCCATCAGTCCCAAGGAAGGGAGCTGTTGTCCCTGCACGTGCTTAGGGAGGGACACAGGGGACAGATCCCTGCCCATCTCCTAAGGTGCCCTCTCCCATCAGCAGCACAATGGAGACCCCTCCACAGGGAGGCTTCAAACAAGAGCAGGGAATACATGGACTAAATACAGCTAATGCTCCTTTTCCACTCCTCCCCCTAAATGCAGCAACATAAGGTTTAACTGAGGGCAAGCCTTCTCCTGATGCAGTCCTGGCCCCAGGAGCAGCTGTGTCTGGATGGAAGGCAGATGTTTGCTCCAGCCAGCTGGGGTCAGTGATACAAAACAGCTGCCCACTGCCAGCAGAGCCCAGGGAGCGAGCAGAGCAAACCTCCACAACAAAAAACTAGCAAAAAAATGTCCAATGAGTAGACTTCCGAAGGCTCCCAGCAAGCTTTGTTGCTGTGCTGGGTCTGCCCTGCTCTTTGGTGGAGCAGCACACTGGGTCCTGCTTCTGTCTTTAAGAGGGGGAAGTGGTCAGAGTTGATTTTCTCATTTGTATTCCCACTCAGAAGCAAAAAGCAGATCTGTTCTTCTGCATTCACATCAGGTATCCGGCCAAACCACTGTGTGCCCTTTAGATGGATTAATCTCCCTGCTCCCTGCATCACTCTCCAATTCCCTCTCCTCCTGAGCTATGTGGTATTCCTCATCATGCCACAGGAGTTGTGTTCCCACTTCCTCTCTTGTCTGAACACTCTCACTGGACTGCAGGACACAAGACAACAAAAGCAAAGAGCTGTGCTGGTGCTGGAGGCCTTTTTCCTGATGTAACCAGCAAGATTTGTTGGCAGCAAGCTCCCAGGCCCCCCAGCCCTAAGCTGATCAGCAAGGCATGCTCCTTCCTTCTCCACTTCCAAAAGCTAATGCCAAATGAGCCATCAAAACTTACAGGTAAATTTTGCAGCAACTAAATTTTTCCTTGTTACAACACTACACAGAGAGAATAATTATTTCTGAAAGGCCTTTTCATACTCCATGGAGTATTAAATAGGCAACACTGTATTTTCTGTAGTTGAAATTGCTTCCTCTGTGAAAGGAAACCCTATGCTCACTCTCCTCCATCTCATCTTCATTTTGCTGGCTCTAGCAGGCAGCGTCTCCCTAAATGACTGAACATGACCACTGTAACTAAATCAATCATCCATCTAGAGATGGATACCTGCATTTATTTATCTGGATGGGGAACGCTGTAGATAATAAGTCATTAAAAATCACACTTTTCAAGGCACAGGTATCATGAGCTTGACTGGCAAAGAATGAGTTTTTAGATAAGAAAGAAGGCTTAGGTGGGTCAATTAGGTTAAATTGGCTTGGATCATCGTCCTCTGATACACAGGCTCTGTTAAAGCCTGTAGCTGGAGACAATAGCCTATCTTCCCTCCAGCACAATTATTTTTAAAATGTGGCTGCACGGTTTGGGGATTGCCAATACATGATATCCACTACCAGCAAATCTGAGATTATCAAACACTGGAGCCCATCAGATTGCAAAGGTCATTCTGTAGAAAAGATAGGGAGGACAAAACCACTGTTCTTCTGTCAAGCTAGGCTCAGGCCTCTGCAGAGCATGACTGGCTTGTGAAATAAAACACTGCAGCTCTGAAAGGAGCCAGTCAGCCGTGAGTTACCTGAGCCCTGCAGCTGAGCCCTTCCTCTCGGCTCTCAGATGGAGTTTCCCTCGCCTGAAAATGTTTCTGTGGCTCCAGCAATATCACAATGCAATCTCCTGTTATGAGCATTTGCTCTGGGGAAGGACAGAGAAACCCTCTTAAGTCTTTCTCAAACAGATTTTCTCATCTGTCTTTCTAGACATCTGTTTCTAAGTAGAAGGGGAAAATATGCTTGCAGTGAAACTGGCCATTGAGCCCCAAGCCAACGAGCTGCTCATATGGTTCTCTGCTCCCCAGTGCAGCCCACAGCCCTTTCTTTGACAGGACCTGCAGGAGTGGGGTTCCTCCTTGTTTTCCTACTGTCCATCATCTGGTTTTGCTGGAGGGTGCCTCACTGCCCCTCCTCTTCCCTACTGAGCCACGGATCCTTGCTCTGTGGGATCTGGCAAGTGCATTGCTGATGATTTGCTGTACCTCTTGGTTTCCAAACACCTGAGGCCAACCCTTAGGTATTTCAGACCAGAGGAAAGCCAGATTGCTTGAAGGGAAGCATCCAGAATACCATCAGAATGAGTACACAGCACCTGGTGATCATCAGCAGCATTTTTCTTGTTGTGCTGTTGCTCTCACACCTCATCTTTGTGTGACAGGATTTGTAAGAAAGGCATGGGAACTGGGAGCTCTCGAATCCCAGCCTCATTTCTGCTCCCTGCTTGCCATTTGGCTTGGAGCAAGATATTCATAACCTTACACATCCGCTTCTGAAGGTATCCTGAAGGCTCATCAGACATCTATGTTTATAAATAATGGCTTCTACACACAGTATTGTGTGGTTTGCACTCAGCACAACTGTGAGCTTGGAAAGGGCACTACAACCCTTCTGATTCATCCAAGAAATCCTGAGGACCACTGCAAAGATGCCTTCCAAATAAATCCTGTCCTTGGAAACAGATTCTAGGATGGATTTGGAGAGCTTCTTGTGTTTTTGTTTTATTCATGACATTCCTTCCTCTGCCCCATTTCTTACATGCTCTTTTAATACTGGGGAGAAAAAAGATTGCAAAAATCTATCATTCTTTTTGTCACTAGAAAGTGCAAAAATTTGTGAGGTCCTCTCCCTATTTAATTCATCCCAAGTATACATGCATGATATAAAGGTCAGAGTGTGAGAAAAAAATTCCCTTCTTTATAGAGGAAGCATGTATTCACAGAACAAATTCTCTGCAATAAATATCTGCCTTTTTACAATATATTTTATAATCTGTCAGATACATGTATGTGCAATAGGCACACATTTAAAAGAGAGAAAATGCATGCATTTTTTACCCACATTTAGCCTGAAGTGGCTTCATTATTTATTACTTCAGTTTGCTGCTGCTGTGATTGAGATCTGGAGAAAGGGAAGCCTCCAAGCAGGGATCATGGGAATATAACAGGAATTGGCACTCACAAGTTGCTGAGAAAGTCTTGGGCTTGTGGCCTCATTTTGACTCCTATCAATGCCAAGTGTAAAATAATAGTCTGATTCAGAGCTAAATACCATCTAGATTTCCCACTGAGTCCATTAATTCTCTTCTTTTATTGTGGCAGAAAGCATTAAATACCTCAGATTAGAATCAGGGTTTCATGCAGGATCTGTATTCCAATTACACAGCATCCTTTCCCAATTCAAGACATTGTATTGATTTGTTTGGGGGTAGGGGGGATTCTTTTCTTTTTTTCTTCTGCCAACTTAAAAGAGCAATTTATTCTTTCTTTTTAGATCAAATTGCAGATGTTTTTGTCAAGCTGCTTCCTATCAGAACTGATGCATAAGCAAGGAGAGTGGTTGCTCATGAAGGAATATGTGAGTAGTGGACCTGTTTTCTCTGGTCAAATCACCTTTCTGCAATCTTTGAGGATTATCATCACCAAAGAGTTCCAAAGTGATACCTGCTAGGCACTGTCTAGCTAATTATTTGAAGCTCTTCTCTTTCTGCTGAAGTTTTGGCAGCCAGCCTGTAAAGTATGACTCTGAGCTGTATTTCTACAATATAATGCTTCTAGGAATTAGACAAACTACTTTTTCTAGCCAGTGCAAGAGACATTTGCCTCTCTACCACCGCAAAAAAACAATGTTAAGCAACCGCTCACAGTGCTTTCTGAAGGCATTTCTGTCACTGATCAGCAGAATTTAATAACATCCAGATTTAATCCCTCAGACTCGAGCTGGGCTCCCAGCAGAGGCACAGGGTGTATCAAGGGGGTATTTTGAAATTCAAGTTCTCTCACAGGCAAGTGAGCAGCTGGAGCTATTCTGGGTTGAAATATTTAGCCATGAACAGATTTGGTAGGACAGTGGCAAATTCTGCTTTAAATTTTACTTTTTCACTTGGTGTTTCACTCTTGTAAGAAGTCCAGAAAAGAGTTCCCTCATCAGTCCTTTTTCTTTCTCCTTTCATTTGGCAAACTCAGGGTCTCATTTGAGAAACGCAAGGAGAAGGACTAGTTTGGCTAGAAAGATGAGCAGTCTAGATGATGTTTAGAATGTCAAGAAAAAGCATCTTTGAGCTGCACATCACCAGTTTCTGTGGGGGGGCATCATTCTGTAGCATCAGTGAATTTCCCCAGCAGATGGGAAGTTGCTCTGAGTTGTGTAAAACAGCAGACTCACCCTTCCAGGCTTTGTGGTCCTTGCTAGGAGGTGAACATCTCTGAAGATGGTCAATGCACTCAGTGTTGTCCCAGGCTCCTAAGATGGGTGCTTCCAGTGATGTTGAGAACCATCAATGTCTCCTTTTCCACCTCATCCTTCTCTTCCCAGCTACAATATAAATAAATTTTAAAAGTCATACTGACACCAAAGTAATTCAAAAAGACAAATGACCATTAGCTACCCTTCGTAAAATTGTTTCTGACTTGTGATGGAGGACACTTGCTAAGGTGGGTGGGAAGAAATACATGGTTATGCTGAATTATTCATAGAGATTTGCAGAAAGCCCAGTATATATGTCACCAAAAGTTGATCCTATAGGACAGATGGGATCCCTGCTCCTGCTTTGTTTTTTGCCCCATCACTTTGACCCACAGCATCCCCTCTCCAGCCTTCATTTTACAGTGTGTTCTCCACTCACTGCTTCCACAGTTATGTTTGCTCTCTTCTCAGTTTGTTCTTTCCTCAGCCCATCCAAACACTGACCACTCCTCAGCATTTGCTGTCACCTCCCAGCTGGACCTCTTCCCCCAAATCTCCGTTTCTCCAGCCTTTCAAGTGACCTTGTTTTGGGTCATGGTCTTGTTCTTACAGCCATCTTATTGCTCAATACACCTCAGCTCCTCCCTCCTAAACAAGGAGCATTTGCCAGCTAGGATGGGACTTCACCTCACCTGCAGCACACTGCAAAGAGAACTCTGGAGAAACACCTCTCTTCACCTCAGTGAATACATAAATAAATTCCAAAGTGGTGCCTTTTCAAAGTTTATTTTAACAGTGAAATAGTTTGCAAAACTGACACTCTCAGCCAAGCAATGGTTGTTCCTTTTCACTCCCTGTAATAAATGCCCTGCTGGAAGGAGCCCTCAGTCTCAGGTACAGTGCAGAGTTTTGTAGCCTTTCCCCCCATAGCTGAAACTCCTTGGCAGAGCAGAGCAGAGCCAGATGTCCTTTCTGGCTTGAAAACAGGCTTCCTGGGGGAGGTAGTCCAGTCCACAGGCTATTTTTATGGGAAGGAGATGTGTAATGAGAAAAGAGTAAGTCACAAACACCTCCAAGGTACCACCTGAGGAAGATATATTTTAACCTGAAAAAAATGATCTGATTGTTTTTTTAAACCAGTTTTCTGGTATTTTTTCCTTATTTTTGGGATAAAGCCTATCTTAGACATCTCTTCCCTTGCTAGCAGTGTTTGGTAAAGTCACGTCAGAACTTTGACATACTTTGAACTTAAACTAGAGAATCCAAGATACCTACCTCAGCTGTCCTTCACTACCCATATTACTTAATAATTATTCTTAGAAGAGTGAAGTGACTTCTCATCACTCAGAAATAAGCAAGGCTCTAGGTTTGGTTGGCAGAAGTAATGTGTCCTTGCTTCCAAAACAAATAAGCAAATCTGCATACCTTTTTCTTAACAGTTCTGAGCCAGAAGTTCAGCTGATAGCAGCTGGTATTACTCCATGGTTTTCACTGGAGCTGAGACAATTCCCACTGGCTGAGTAATGAATTGTCATGAGTGAATGAGGAGTTAGGGATTTTTTTTTTTTTTTTGTCCTTTTGGTCACAACCGTGTATGGTTGTAGAGAGATTTTAGTCAGAGATTGCTGGGCTTTTACAACCATTTATTTTTTCCCTGTGAGCCTGTGTTCCACCTGCAGATAATAGTCCCTGAAAGTTCTCCCCCAAAGAAATAATAGATTCAGCATTCAAACGTATCTCAGCAGTAGATGGCACTGCGGGGACTGAAACCTGAAAGGGAAAAGTCAAGACTCGAATTTTGCTCCCAGAAAGAACTGTCAGGATTATAATTGCTATAAAATATCCCATACATGCAGGTTACCCTAATAAGCAGATATCGATTAGAAATTGTTTCCATAATTGCAATTTTAATGCGTGGAGTTTCTAAGGGCTTTGCACATGTTCTGTTGCGGAAGAAAAAGGTTGCATGACTGTGAGCAAATGGGAAGCCTACTAGCAATTAAAATTTTGATTTGTGTATTACTTATCACAACACATACCTTATAGTTAAGCTTTTTTGGAGCCTTTATCTGGCTTAAAAGGTAATGAAGGAGCTTTCTATTGTGGGAAGCATTTGATTTATAGCCTGCAAAATATTCTCGCTTTTATATAACAGGATTACACTGAGTTCTTTTCTAGGCCTAATCTCCATTAGGTATTGTTATAAAATGCTGTTATACTTTCTTTAAGGCATGAGCATGTGTAAAAGTCAGATGGACAGAAGCTGTTAATTGAATGTGCTGTATCTCTTTGAGAAAAGCTGAGAGAAGGAAGGGTTCCCATGATCTAATCCCACAGAAAATGAGGTGGCTTCCCATTATAAAGGTGGGCTTGTCCCCACCCTCACAAGAGACGTCCATTTGATTTCAGATTCAAATGGTTCACCATTTGGTGTTTAAAGCAAGCCTTTCTCACAGCTCAGCTCCAAACCTGCAAGGCCCATTTCCACCAGTGTGGGTGATTTTGGGGTGATCCCAGCTGTACTGATGTGCTTGCTGGTGTGCTATCCCACAAGAGCATTTCCTGCTTGGATACTTCAGCACTGCATCTAGAAACCAGGGGCCGGAATGTACACCAGGGAGGGGATGTGCTTGCTGCCAGTGAGCCTCTGAAGGGCAAGAGCCAGGTTTGGAGCCTGGTGGTGGAGTTAGAGAGACCCTCATGGCTCAGGGCTCAGTCCGTGTGAGTGCAGCTCCTCTGTCAGGAGCAAGTGCTAAAAGGTTTGGGGTGGGGTTGCATCGACTTCCCAGATCAGCATCTTTGTCTCCTGCATCTTCCATCTCAGTACAGAAGACAACGGCTTTCCAGGGGGAGACTTCACGATGGGTAAAGCTGTGAGGTTCCCAGGGTTGAACTGACAGATGTTTATAGCTGAGAAAACCTGGAACCTGCAGTTGCTGTTAAGGAAATTGCCCTAGCACATCTCACTTCAAGGATGCTCTTCCATTCTTTTGATTTCTCTGGGATTTTAGGCTTTGGGGCAGGCAACCAACACCTCTATTTGGACTTAAAAACCTCAAGTCCAAGAAGGAGCATATGTCTCCTTTGCAAAGCCATCCACAAAAGCAGAAGAAAGGATAAATGTACTTCTCTGTGTCACAATTGTCTATGTATCAGGCTGTGCTAGTTCTTGGTAAGCAAGCATTTGCTCAGAAGAGGTGCTGTAAAAGATTAAAAAGCTGGGAAAAAGTGCTTCCTCCTATATAAAAATGAAAAAAAAATAAAATTGAGAGCACATTTCTTCTGCAGCACAGCTCTGTCTGCATTTGCAGCTGCAACATGTGTGAAAACAAAAAGCACCTCTTAGGGCAAACTTTTCCAAAATAAAATAATCTTATAAAATATGCACTGAAACAAAAGGAAATTAAACAGTGTGCTTGCTAATGATGTGTGTGCGAGCAGCTTGCTCTTCTAGGTGCTGTTTGCACCTAGAAAATACACAGAAAATACAGAAAAATCACTGAAAATACACAGAAAGCACTGTTGCAGGGATTAATCCTGCATTGATCACGGTTTAGCTGAGCATCCCACACGCACTCACCAGCAGCACTAGGCTGAACATCAGTTTTGGGGTTGCTCATCTCATGCCTGTACCAACATTATCCATCCCTTTGCTGCTCATCCTTGTTTCTGAGGAATGAAAGGCTGTGCAAGGAGGTGGGACATTCTGTCCCAGCTGGGACATCCAAAGTGGACTTCTTATTCTTTCTTCTATTTTTCTTTGCTTTTTAGTCTGTGAGCTCCTGAAATTGAAAAAGGCACATTTTTGTATTGCAAACATTGCTGTTATTTAACCAAAAGGGAAAAAAAAAGGCAGAACAAATCGCCAAACATCATTCTGAGCACACACTGGTAACTTTTGTCACCATGCCAGCACACGATTTAAAAAAAAACCTAACAGAAATTACCTTTGAAAATAACTTACCATTTCCTCTTCAATCTTTTCATCTCCTTTCACTTTGTTTTGGTTGAAAAGCAACAATAGAATGTCAGAGGTGGGAGGAAAGACATTTTTGTGACAGAATTGTGGAATATGCAACGGCTCGGGGAAAAACACTTCTTGCCAGTCTCATTTCTATTCATTAACTCAGTAGGCTTTCCTATTTTTATGTACACATATACATGTACAAATGTGCAGGTGGTGCCAGGATAATTTTATCTGCATTTACAGAGCATTTCCTACTTTGCCTTTGTCATCCTTGTTGTTTATAAATAATAATCATTATCCCGAATTTTCATTTGAGAAGCAGATCATGCCAGGAATGTAAAGATGATGGCAACTCATTTACCTGTGATCTTAAAATAAAAACTGAAATGTTCTGCCCTTGAATTGCGTTGTGTTGCAAGAACAAAAGGAGTGTAGTGCTGTTGCCTTGCTTCGGTTTTGGATTTCCCCTGCTTCCAAAGGAATAAAGAGACTGAAGCATTAAAGGCAGCTGGGAAGCATGGATTACTGTTGTTGTTCTCAAAGAACAAAGCCTTTCTTTTAAAAGATTTTAATGTGTTTTACCTGCTTCCATCCAACTCCCACTCTCCTGTTCTGCTCTGTCTGCCCTAAAATTTCACTGCAATATCTTACACAGAGGGAGCTTCACTAAATGCCATTTCAGAGTGGATAAACTCAGCCAAGATCTGAAGTAACACATGGGGTTTCCAGGTGTGGAGATTCAATCACTTCTTTTGCACCCATTTATCAGACCAAAACCAAGCCAGGGCACTTCATTGGCTGCCATAACATGAACTTGGAAGTCTCCATATATATAAATATATCTGATAGGTATCTTTACATATTATATGTAATATATATCAATATTTATGATAGATATTATACATTTGATTTTATCTTTTAATACTGAACACAGTTTTAAGGTTAGCAGCCATCTAAACCCAAAAATTTTAATTTTGTGAAAATGAGTGTGAAACCTTTCCTTTTTTAATTTACAGAATTCTACCCTGGAGAATTCTTTTTTATTTTAGTGGGGTTAGGTTATTCCTGATTTACAGGAGGACAGGGAGGTAGTGGAATGTCCAGGGTGGGTGTCCTGGTGGGGTTTTCCTTACTGTCCTTGGCTCATCCTCCCTACGAGCAACAGAGAGGTGGATGGGAACTACTGACTGTGTGAGGGAACAAACGTAGCTAATGACTTTGAATTTTTCTGGCAGTTTTTTTGGTGATCTCATTTCCACTTCTGGTGATCTCCTTTACACAATTTTATCCATGACTGTTCACATGCATCCACTTCTTCCCCCTGGCAATTGTGATGCACGGTGACCTCAGCACAAACCAAATCCACTCGCAGCTGCATGGTCTGGCCAGTTTAGCAGTGATGGGCCAGATGTTGGTGTAGGTATGACACTAGCAGCTGTGAGACCCCCAAATCTACCAGAACACCTGGAAAAAGTATTACAGTCTCAGCATGAGTGCTGGCAAACACAGACCAAGAGATATTCTCATAACCCACCACCACTCTGTCCCCATGACTCATCTTGTTACTCCTTCAACGGGAGCTGTTTGAGAGGAGCCAAGGCAAATGAAGAGGATCTAATTCCTCAAAACAAAACTACAGTAATGTGCTAAGCAGTGCTTAAACACTTAAAAATACTTTTCCAGTTCCATAGGTTCCCAGCCAAGGAACAAGCCCAGCCATAGGTGCAATACTGAAAAAGCCCAAACACTGGGACTGGCAGACTCAAAAGTAATTTCATGTGGCACCTGAGCCCACAGCTTCACGCATGCTGGGCATCCCTGCACTGCCAAGCCCAGGTCTGGTGCAGGCAGCCAGAGTGTGGTCCTCACACTGAGAAGGAGCTAGACACCAGCTGAAACACTCCACCCAGATCTGGAAAGCTTTCTGAAGCACCCAGATCTCTTTGCCTGAAAGGCAACATCTTAAATATATTTTATCCACATAAATATATTGCTAATAATAAATATGATAAATGTATCAATTTAGGAATTAGCAGCAATTCAAGGTGAAGGCACAAGCAAAGCAGGTAGTCAGATTTTGCAGTGCCCAACTAATGGTCCTGTCCCAGACTCCTAAGAGCAGATGGAACTCTCTTCTGCCTTGAATGAATTCAGCTTTTGCTGACAGTGAGTGGGGATTTTATCACTGATAGCAAACAGGAATACAGCTACATCAGTGTACGTCAGTTTTTACTAATCTTGCTCATGCTGGACTCAAGTGGAAGCCCCCTCCATCTTAATTCCACAAGCACTGAAAGGTACTCAGTAGAGCCTGAAGGTCAGGGCTCTTTTAGCACTGACCAGCTATTACAGGACCAACCACCCTACTCACAGACAACTGCAGGTCCAATTTTACACAAGATGAATAGCAAAACGCTGAGCCTTTGGCTTATCAATTTGCCTCGTTTCCTCACGTCCCTGCATCTGTAACAAAGCAGGGGATAATACACCTTTACTGCATCCATCACCTGCTGGCTCTCATGGCTCTTGCCCAACCTCTCTAACAATCCTGGCACCCAGCCTCCCCTTCACCACAGTGGCCTCTTTTGTCACTTGTCAACTAATTAGACCTCGCAGGCACACTACCAGCGTGGGCAGACAACAAGGCCTAGAACAATTACAGTTTTTATTTTTTAAAAAAAGCTACCAGATGTTTACTGAGTCTTATCCAAGGGGATTTAATGGCAGCCTCAGCATGCTCCCAACAGAACAGCATCTGCAAGTCTCCAAACAGTGTGATTTCATTAATGCCTCAACAGGTTCAGGTTTCTACCTGGGGCCCAGATTTTTCTTGTTTTCCTCCAAACATTGTGACAGATATAAACAGAGGGGGACTGCCACTCATGCCACACTGCAGCATTCCTTGGCACCTAGAATATTTTTCAAAGTATAGTGTGTCACTACTCCCTAGCATCAGAACCCTAGTGAAGATGCCATTGAATTTTGGGACTGGCAAGATATCAAGTTTTTTATGAGTGTTGAAGTGTACCTGCAGGATGAGAGAATAATTTGAATTATGTGTAAAAAAAACCCCAAAAAACCCAAAAAAACCCCCAAACCAAACCAAACCAAAAAAAGGCTAATATGAAAAAGGTTACAACCACTAAAGGATGTGGTGGTGAAGGAGGGAAAGGGCACAAGGCACATGGCAAGGTTATGGTCTGTACAAATCTTTCAGACTGGCTCATTAGCAAGGCAGTTCTTCTCCACTAATGGTGCATTATTACCCATTTGTGTGGAGCAAGATTAAGCAACAAGTGCTCAAAAAAGAAAGAAAAATAAAGGCAGCTGTCAGTAAAATATTACCACTGTACACCAGTCATATGCCAAAGCTGTGATCCCAGGTCTCCTGACCATTCCCAGTCTCCAGGGGTTTAACATCCTCTGTGCTTGATCTGTTGGCCACTGCAACACAGCACAGATGATTTATGAAGTTACACTGGCTCAGGAAGCCCCTGCTTGTCCACAACAATATTGACACCTCTGTTTCAGGCCAGGGGAGACTGAGACCAGACTCCTCCCTGCAATATCTGCTGCAGCAGGGCTCAGAGAGCTGGTACTGCTCATAAATCACTGCATCAAGGGAGAGGCCTTTATCAAGCAAACCCTCTTGTCTCTTCTGTATCTGATAGCCATGATTCTGCAATAAAGGCAGAAATACTGTTGGCTTCCACAGTAATTTACTACAGGGAAAAATCAGGTAGTAGGTTCGATACGAACTTGACAGTTCTAACTAGCACTCAGCTGTGTGCTGAGGAAGCTTGACCTTCTTACCCCACAGGAAAGGCAGACAGGGTTGCTTATGGTGTTTTCCTCCTATTTCTCATCTCTCACTGCCCTCCTCATTGCCTCCCAAGTTCTCCTGGATTTTACATATATAGCTTTTGGCACTTGTCTTTTCTCCAGACTTTTGTCCAAGAGAAGGAAGAAAAAAACCACCTCCCGAAGGAAGGATTGCCAGACAGCTTGCCAGAGACAGAGATCTGTGATTTCTGAGACTGGCACGAGACAGAAAAGGAGTGGTGGCATCCTTAAAGTTAAATGCAAATGCAGAACAAGAATTCAGGGGGCCAAGAGGACACAGCTAAGTTCAGGCATACCTTCCCAGTGGAGGACTGCTGAATACTTTACTGAGATTTTTAATTAACTTATTACAAGCTCATGGCAATTAAAAAAAATACTATTCAGCAGCTGAAACTAAATTAAAGCTCACCTGCACACATCTTCTACCTGATGCAGTCTGATAACTGGTGGGATACCTAGAGTAGAGATAAATGCTTTCCTCTCCCTTGGTAGTCCCCCATAATTTCCTTCATCTCAGCACCTTCCCTCTGCTTGCCTCTGCTCCCTTAAAGCTTTTTCCATGCAGAGCCTCTGGAAGCACAGGAAAACTAGAAAAGTAATATCTATAGCCAGAATGCATTTCATACCCTGCTGGCTAACGCAAAGAATATTTTTCCAACACATCTGTAAGACACAGTTTGCAGTATTAAAGAGAGGGAGGTCCTCTACAGTTCAGAGCATTATGAGGGAAATTATACGTTTTGATCCACAGGTGCTCCACAGACTTATGTGTCTCCATGCAGATTTTCTTGGGGAAAAGACAGACGGGCATAAGCTAATACATGGGCCACTTTCAGGCAGTCTGTAGGCACACGAAATGAATCACCTGTTTTGCAAGATGATTCAGTGGCAAACATGGATGGACACTCCTCCTTGGATGGGGAAACACGGTACATCTGATGCTTTGCATGCCAGAGTAGGAAAGGGGATCCTATGGGTTCCTGGAGTGCTGTGCTACCCAATGTAAAACAGGCTCACACTGCAAAAAAGCCAAAATTGTGCCCACCCCATGCCAGGAGCCAACCTTGGCACATTAGGAAAAGTGATGACCCAGCTGTGCTTGGCTTCCAGCACAGGACCCTGAGCAGCCTTTGGCCAGCAAAAAGGCATTACAGGAGACTCAAGGAGTACCAGGCTTTTTCTTCTCTAAATGCTTAGCTGTTGTTTGGGGACCAGCTTCTGGTATCCCACTTCATTTAGAAGTAAAGACACATTGAAAGACTGCAGGCTCAAGCTCTCTTCTTCTGAAGAGGTTGTGAGCAGTTTTCAGTGTCTGACACTCTCTAGGAAAGGAAATACAAAGTCATACGTTTCCTCAATCTGTGGTTTAACATCTTTCTTTTTCCTTTCTTTTTTTCAGAGGGTGAACCCTGGGTTCATTTGCCACACTTGAAAAGAAGGGATCTTCAGAAGATCATCCCAAGCCCTACAGCTCTCTCCTAGCTCCCAATGTGATTTCTTCAGCTGATGGATTCAGGGCACGTTGCAAACAGTATTGCAATGGCTGGTAACGCTGCACCTACCTCCTTGAAGATGCTGAGGTGCTTAAGGAGCCCCCCTTCATCTCTTCCACTGCTAAAAAGAGCTTGTGTGACAGCTTGCAAGGAGAGCAGAGTGCAAGAAACCAGCAGGCTGGCACTAGCAGTTCATATTCATCACACAAGCTTCACAATGAGAAGTTAACTGGTGGGGAAGCAGAGAACTGAGAATACTCTTTGAGAGCTAAATGCCTGTCAGCTCAATGCTGACAAATATATATCTCTGAGTTATGACAAAAGACCATCTCTCCTCCTCTTCCTCATGCACACCAGAACAACAGAATGGTGGAGGCATTTGAGCTGACCTGGTTTCAGACATCTAAGAGCCCAAGGATCTACAGTCAGTGGGAAGAAGGGGCACTTTAAAGGGAAATTCAGCCCATCTGGCTTTGGACCCATCTCAGGACAGCATTGTAACCCTCAGGAGGGACTGGTCTCAGCACTGGGTATCAGAGTTGGGACATGGTAGTCCCCTCACATGCTCCCTACTGCAGTAGGAGCCCTGGGGTTCTGCAGCCCTTGTAAGGTCTTGACACTTCATCCACCTGCCAAAGCAAGAGGCTGAAAGCCTTGCTCTTCAGGGTAAATCAAGAAAAAATGAATGTAAAATTGACAGCAATAGCAATTTCAGCGGAATGGTGTATTACTAGCAGCGTTATTGCTTCCACTGCCTTTATTAGAGTGTATACACAGTGTGCAATAATGTAATTAGATTTCACAATGTGTAATAATGATTTTTATGCAATGCAACAACTGTGCATTAGAGAGGGGAATTGGTTCCCATTACAGAGCCAACACGAATCTTGGGCCAATACTTCATACCTGACAGTGCATCTGTTGGGTCTCAGGTCTGGGCTATAATCCAGTAAAAGCTGGAGAACAGCCTAGTGTGGGGTTTTTTCCACTGTGACTCCAGAAATGCCTCTGTGCTTCCTCATGCCCCATGCCTTCCTCTATGGGCAGCATCACCAGAATCCAAGAGAACTCAGCACACAGCTCCTTCATGACTGGAATGCTCACAGGAGAAGACAATCCCTTTTTGTAGAGTAGGGAACATCCTTATCTACCTTGGAGAAAACTGTTTAGGAGCTCAGGTGTACTCACATATATGAGCCCACCCAGGTGGGAAGAAAATCAGCAGCACAGCCTGAGATGAGTGAGGGAAGATGAACCACAGGACTGGGTACTACATAGGGCCCATTACAGGGATAATAAGGAGACAAAAAGTAGAGGGATATTAAAAGTGCTCCTGATCCATGGATATTCACCACACCCAAGTGCAGCTGCTGACACAAAGCCTGGCACAAATTACCTCTTAGCACAGAGGGGGCCAAGTCATTTCCAGCATCATGTGTCCCACTTCACCCCTGATGACTGGGCAGGAACACTTGTGGCAAGTGCTGGAAAGGGCACAGCAGTGGCCAGCCAGCATGTCCTGCAATGCAGAGAGGTGCAGCAGCAGAGGTGCAGCAGCAGAGATGCAGCCCTTGTCTCCAGCACATCCAGAGCTTGGCTTAACCTTGCCTGGACAACAGCACCCCAAAGCACTGTGACTTGCTCTTGACATCCAATTGTGACAACAAACATTTGATGCCTTCAGAATAAATAATTTTCACTTTCCTCTGAGTGGACTTGTTGTAAATGCCACTTAATTCTGTCTCTGCCATTAATGAGCACAAGTTGACCCACTTATTCTCTGCTGCATTTTCCACAGCAAATCATGGCTTTACTGCTAAGGTACAGAATGTTAGAGACAATTTCATTGGCAAGATTTTTTCGCTTGTGAACACATTAGTATTTCCCCAAGTATTTTTTTTCTCCCTCGTCTTGCTAGAATAGAGAATTGCTCTTTTGCAGGTCTATTCTCACTGTTATTCCCTTGGCTTGAGTGAAATATATATGAGATGACTCAGAGTTTGAACTCTCAGTATATGTTTCTAATACAAAGTCTCCGTATGTCTGGGGACTTAAGACAGATATTTAATTTTAGATAAGAAATACTAGTGATATCATGCCTTTGATTTCTTTGCTGGATATGTGTGCAGCCTGCACATGCAGAAGTTGTCCAGCCATAACAGCCTCACTGCTTTTAGGAAGCTGCTTAATATTCAGCAGTGGTGCAAGAGCAGCCACAGCCACTGGTCCTCACAGGAGTGGCTTAGGAGCACACCATACAATAATATAGATGTAAGGGTAAATAAAGGACATTACAAAGAAAACTGGAGTGTCTAAGTCTCATTTTTGAGCAGCTGCTGCATCCTCAAGACAGCAAAGCTCTAAGCAGGGTGCATTAGCTTGAGGGTCAGCTGCCCTTACTCCAAAGCCACCTTGCAGATGTTGGCTTGTGCCCCCTCAACACACAGACTGGGGAGCTTTAATTTAGCCTCACCAGCAGTGACTTCAGCTTCCCACAGCAGCAGATGCTGGCAAGTGCATCCAAGCAGATTGAAACAAGTACGTAACAGCTTCATTTTTAGCTTTACAGATTAAAAAAAAAAAAAAAAGAAAATAAAGGCATGTCTTCATTTGATTTTGAAACATGACTAAAAGCTCACATGCATGGAGGGAAGCTTGAGAAAAAAAATCAGACTCCTGCAGCAACACCTTTTAGTTGAGACCATTTTGATGACATTACGGTGACAAATATTCAGTCCTTCCTACAATTTTATACCTTCCTACACAGCAGGTGTTATCCAAGAAGATCTAGGAGAGCTATTAGCATGGATAAACAGGGTATAAGACAGGAAATAAAATTTAATTGCTGAGACACAAGTGAAACTGCCATACTTGCACATCAACAGAAACACTTAGCATATGGGGTGTCTTACCAAGGGGTCCAACAGAGACATCACTCTTCAGCCACTTCTGAAACATTCTTCCTAAAGTTTAATTTCCAGTTCAGCCAGGAGTTATAAAATTGCTGCAAACAGTATCAGCCTCATCACTTTGGCCCACATGAAAGAAACCCTACTCAGCACACCCCCTTGAGCTTATTAAGGGCCTCTAAGCGACATCCACAGGTGCTGCTGTTACTTTTCCAGTTGAGGACCAGGTGGGCACACAGCTGATCAAAGCAGCTCCTAGCCCTCATACAACATACTTGAGTTTACTTTTTTTTATTTTTCCCCCTAGCCATTGTCAGGTGCTTCTCCTAATTGCCCTAAAAGAATAACGAACAAGCCTGTAGATGAGAGAATTTGGTTGGTTTGGCCTGTAAAAGGGGAAGCTTGGGAGTGATGTAATTGCAGCCTTTTTGTATCTCAGGGAGTCAAAAAGAAACAAGGAGAGGGACTATTTGCTGACACCAGTTTTGCAGTGAGGGGCTCAATGGTTGTGGGGCACAGTAACTCCTCAGCACCACTCTCCTGTGATCCCATGCTCTTGAAGGTACAGCCCAGAGTGCTGACATGCAAAGTTAACTCCCCTTCTTGTACTGCCAGCTGGCAAGTAGTTTTCCAGGCCTACCTAATACTATGGTAATTTTTTATTTTAATAAAATATGGTTGAGGGGAAAGAAAAAATCACAAGTGTGAAGTATGGCTGAAGACTCAGCAGGGGTGTTTCTGCAGTTCCTCAGGGAGCCAGCAATTCCTTCTGACCCTGAAACAAGAGATTGTAGGTGACAGGCTTTTCTTGTTTTTACTTTTTTTTTCCCCTCCCCTTTTTTTCTTTAAACTGTGTAACAGCCTAATATCTTGCTAAAGCTCATTGCACATCACCTTACTGGTGTATTGGGTCAGGGAGTCTGTGGGTTAATCCCATGATGGGTAATGAAACATTACTTATAACTACATTTAAGACTTCACCTCTTCATTGCCCCACATAGTGCCACTTGCTGTATTACCTATGGTGAACTGCAGCACTCAATTCACCTTCTCTGGACACTACTTATTATTTTATGGGTCTCTAACATGTCACTTCTTCAGTGCCTTTGCACTAAAAATATTTCTAAATGGCTCCTAACAGGAAAGTCTTCGCTTTCATTTAATAAATCCTTTATATCTCCATATCCCTTGGTCCCTGGGAGAAGCAGCGTGGTCCAAAGAAAACATGTGCCATTGACTGGGAACCTGGGATTGAGCCTCCTTGGAATGTTATACCCTCAAACACTCATTGTAGCCCAGCCACAGTGCACAGTGAGCAGATGTTTTCCTTGCCCCCTTTGACCGGACTTTCCTCAAGCTGCGTCAGGGGATATGGCCCATGTGATTGAGACACAATTTACCTGGAACTGGGATTTTCCTGTAGGATAAGGCAGCAGAAATCACCACACATGTCCAGGAGCCCCTGCCTTTGCACAGGCTGGTAGTTCCTTGTTGCTTTGTTAAACCTCCAGCAAGGTTTGTAAGCATTGGAATATTTATGTTGACTTTGACACACTACCACTCAGATCTCCTGTATTAGGGTTGCATTGTTTTTTATGTGAAATATTGCAGCAGCTAATTGCAATTACCAGAAAGCATATACAAGAGAGCTCGTTGATTGCCAGTAGACAAAGACACTTTGGAAATCTTGGATTTTGCTATAGATGAAAGCCTATAAATTTTAAAATAGCAACCACGTTATCGTTTACAATTTCCGTTTGCGAACAAATTCCGCTAAACAAAATTGGCGGCTGATTAAGTAAACATTTATACATAAATAAAACAGTGAAGATCTCTTCAGTTGTTGAGATGCAGCCAGTTCAGTCTCTCGTAAATAATACAGTGATGAATTCTGGCGTTACAGTGCATGATAAAGCTACCTAGCCTCAAAGTCTTAGGCAAACTAATCCATACGCGTGAATCAATCAGTTCATTTTAGTCACACCAGCGTTATATAAATGTCATCAAAATCAATGCCTGAAAGATATAACAGATTAATAAGTCCTCATGCGGTACATCTAACTGGGATGCAAACCTACAGCAGATAACTTCACGCTGAACACAGCTATACAAGTAGTTTGAATAAGTCATTTTAATAGAAAACTCAAGGGCAGGCCTGTAATGAGCAGGCGTGGATGAGAAAAATCTGGTGCATTATTAATTTCAGACAATGCCGAGTTCTTTTTCATAATGTACATTTTATTAATGCTTTCTGTGATAGCTTTTCATACCGGTTCACCACCAGGAGTACAGTAATTACAATGTATTAAGATTCATTCCATGCCTGAGGAGTAAGGAAGTCCAGTTACGATATGGAAAGCAAGTGAAATGTCAATCAGTATTGACTCAGGGCTGGATTAAATCAAAACTCTGCCGGGTGGGTTTGGTAACAGCACCTCCCACACACGATTTTCAGTGATTATCTGCCTCCCTCTTCTCACTGCTCATCTCCACGTGTGACCTGTGTGCCATCGATATGGATGCAGTGGGTGGGATTCATCATTTTTATTAGGACTTGGGGTTGGTCTGGCTCATCTTTACAACTGTCAGTTGTGGGGTGTCAGCCTCTTCAGGGTTGGAGAGAGAGAGAGAAACACTGGAGGTTGTTGTCAATGCCTCCAAGAATAACTCTTCTAGACATAAAGGCAAGGGTTTAAGGTATGGGATTGTCTGGGGAGAGGAACTAATAGCGAGCACTCCAATGAAAAAACAATCCACCACTCAACACAGGGGAGTTCTGCTTTCCTGCAATCTAGTAAAAGCAGGGAATATCTTCTTTCCCGTAACTGCTGCCCCTATGTTTTCCCATGCTGCACCTCAAACCTCCCCAGGGTCAGGAAGCCTTGGGTTCAGGATTTAGCATTGTCCTTTGGGGCCCTAGAAACTGTAAGAATGGTCCCCTCATGTCTGTGAAAGATCATGAACTTTCAAACATTTTGGAGTTATTTATTTTGCTTAATACACTTGCTGACTTTCAGCACATTTCCAGCACAAAGTCAGGGTATGTTGCTCATTTCTTCCACTATTTTTCTCCCTGGAAAAAAGGCTAACAGCCTTCGCTGGGGAGGAAGCCACAGCCTCCCTAAGATGATGGTCACCTTGCCTGGGGACACTATACAAAGCTGGAGAAGTGGGCAAAGGAAGAGGTGTCCACATGTGGCAGATGAAAGCACAGTGCCTCCTGTGCACTGGTTTGATACATAAATAAATGGCCTGATAAATATATAAATCACTTGGCACTGGCAGTTGTTAGGTTTTAATGGTAACACACACAGCTGGATGACAGGAGGTATTCAAGTATTCAAGTGGAAAAGACTATCCCTGCAGCTCACCTTGGACCACTGCAAGCAAATTACCACTCTAGATGCCCACATCCCTCAGGAATTTGAGGCAGCTTTCAATTTCTGTTGATTGCCCACTGCCCATTCCTTCCAAAGATAAAGGGATTTTGGCCCCAGTGCTGTGCTAATTAGTGCAACAGTTGTTTCATGTTATCTGGCTTCTTCATGGGGAAGACACTTCACCTTGGCACTGCTTTCCTGCAAAATGCTAAGCTGAAGGGAGACTTCTATGTCCAGAGAAAATTACTGGGGGTAATTTTAAAAAATATCTTTGCTTCTCATGTATGGGCTTTTTTCTGCTTTCAGTTTCTAATTTCATTCTCTTTTCCTAATTTCCCTGCACTGTGTGAATCCGAACACTTGGACTCAGAGTAAATAAGGCATAAGTGAGCTTTGGGTGGTGAGTGATGAAAAGGAAACCCCAAAGCTCCTGTCTGACCTCCAGGAGGTTCCATCCTGCCAGCACCCAGGCTGGAGTGCAGCCCTGTTCTGCTGGCAGTGTTTGCAGATGAGCACTGCTGTGCCACAGCAGGGGACAGTGGGTGACAGCTCAGTGCAGAGCAGAGAGGTACCAGCTCTCACTCAGCCAACACCATCCCCCTGCCTGCCAAGCCTCATTCCCTGGAGAGATGTGGGTACTACCCTGCACTCATGCTACTGAAGCTGGACCTAGCAGCGTTACTTGTGACTCCTCAAACGTGTATGGGCGTATAAAGGGCAGTACAACACACACATCCATTGTCTCTCCTCTCCCATGGACACAGCTACACAGACACGGGGACTGCCCTGGCTGGCAGCTCCCCACACCAGACACAGCCTTGCACACGCGTTCGCACAGACACACAACTGCACAGACAGGCACTGGCTGACATGAACACACAACATGTCTAGGCATGCCTCCATTTACCCAGCCCAACACGTGGCCCAACACCATCAATAAGCCTTCAGGGTTTGGTTTTTTCTTTTTTTTTTTTTTTCCTCCTTTTTCTTTTTCTTTTTTTTTTAACTAATGCCAAAAGCCTGGGGATCACCACGCTGATGGGGTTTGCATCCCTCTGATGATTTCTGCCCATCCCACCCTCCCCCTTCCCACAACTGCACCAAGCAGTCCAAGTCCTCTGTGGGCTGTAGCTGAGTATTTACACCAGCGGAGACCATGGGACCAGTGAGTTCACCCTGTTTACAGGGACTGGGGAGGAATGTCTGCCGAGTCCTCTGCTGGACAGGTCCATCCTCCTTCAGGAGGTGCCTGCTGCACCCAGGGTGATGGCACAGCCCGGCTGCGAGAGCCTGTGCCAGCCTCCAGCAGGCAGATCCTGTGGGTTCCCATATATCCATCCCCAGCTGAGCTGATTGAGAGACGCTATCTTCAAGATACTAAGGCTCTTTTTTTTTTTTTTTCCTCAAAAAAATACTTCTATTTACACAAGACAATAAAATCTGAGCAGCTTTCCCCCGAGAAGCTTTGGCCAAGTGGAGCTGCTGCTGGACACATGCGCTGGTCCCTATTTACAAGCAACAGCTTCACTTGACAGCACTCTGCTGGCACGTTCAGCTTCTTCTGGTGTAAGGACTACTTCTCTGTCCCTCTGGTCCTTCCCTTGTTGGCTCTTTGCACTGACAGGTCTGTATTTACAACAGCAACCTGGATCCGGCAGGTTCCCCTTTATACAGCCCAGCTTGCGAGCGTGGAGAGAGGCTCAGGATGGTGGATTAAGCACACTCAGCCGTTTTTAAGTTGCAAAGTCAGTGTTCGGAGCAGGTGAAACTAATTTCTTATTACAAAAGACAATTTTCACCCGTTCTGCTCATCTTATAAAAAGAGACGAGCGAGGCGAGGGCGCTTCCCAGGGCAGTGGGAATCTCAGCCAGGCTGTTCTCTCCTGGGGATGCGAGGGTTTGCTGAGAGTTTGGTCGAGGCCAGCTTCTCCAGCCTGTCCTGGCGCGATCCCAAGTGAGGGACGGGTGAGCTGAGGCACAGAGGAGCTGAGGCCGGGGCAGGCTCAGGGGTCCCCAGGCGCTAGATGACACTGTCCTCCATGGTGACTCGCCTGAACACCGGCTCCTGCTTGGGCGTCCTTCCACCTTCTGTGAAAACAAGGGGAGAGCGGGTCAATTCCTGGAGCAGGACCTGTTGGAAACCCAGAATCCTGGGAGTTGTAAACCTCCTGTGCTTTCTGACACTAACCCCCAAGGGAACACTGCTTGTGACTTGAGGCCTTGGAGAAGGCTTCCAAATTTAAGTGATGGAATTAAAATCACAAATGTATAGTTCAAATAGAAGTGTGTGATTTCACTTAGTGAGGAGTTTTCAATTTGGGTTTTTTAGAATGTAATAATAAGTATGGGACAAAATAGAAATTTTTAAATATTGTCTCTGTCTTGTTCTTCCTTCTTCTTCATGATTTCAAGTAGTATTTTTTAGTTAAACAGTTACACTATGTGTAAGTTACACTAAGTGTTTAGTTATTAGATCAAAAATATAAATGTGTTAATTCTTTATTAAACTGTTTAGCTTTAATAAACCTTATAACTAACTAAATTTAACTCCATTTTACTTGCTTTTATCTAGTAGCTAAAAGTGTTACAAAACTCTCTATACTACAAATAAAATTTAATAAAAACAAACACAAAAAGATTGTCTCCTTCGTGTTTTTAATCGTAACTCTAAATAAAAACAGGAAAAAACCAAACAAACCCCCCCAAAAAACCCAAATCACTAATTAAGTAGTACAATTAACCCATTTACAGGAACCTGCAATCACCAGCAGCTATTTTCAAGATCATTTCCATCCCCAAACAAAGTAGAAGATTCCTGGACTTGCCTTGAAAAGAAAGGCTTGCTCAGGGAAGGTGAATATATTTATGGATTCCCATGGGGAATCTCCTCCCACCCTTTCTGCTGAATTTGGTGCTACAGTTTTTAATTCAGTTTTGCCTGGCTTTGCCAGTAGTTTGTTGTACAGCAGCCTCAGACACTGCTGCCCACTGCTCTGCAGAAGAAGAGTGCCACTGAGATGCCTCTCTGCTCCTCTGTGTTTAGCACATCACTGAGCTGCAGCCACCAGTTTGTATCAACAGGGCTTGTTTGAGCAAACTGTGTTTTTCTGTTGTGTCTCTCCCCACCCCTTAATAATAAATATTCAGTATAAATGACTGCAGAGTAAACAGATTTGTTTTGATATCAGACATTATCTGAAGGGCACTTTACATCCTGAGTGCTCTGCTTTACAGCTGCCTTTATAATCACTGCAGCCCAAGGGAGGAAAGCGCCTCCTTTCGCAAGCTCACGTCAGGAGGACACAGCCACACGCACTTTGGGGTGACCACATACAGGCTTTTTCATAAATAATATTTCAGGCACATCTTAAGATAGGCTAATCATATTCAAGAAGAATCAAGAGTTATTCTGGAGCCATTTTCTAAGCATAAATAATTTCACTCTGTTTCTCACCCTTCCAAAACTGCTCTCTATGGCATCAAAGGGAAAGTGGTGGGGGCAGAACTGGCAACTTTTCGGGCATCTCCCAGCTTGGCCATTTTGGCTGATCTTTTGGGGTTTTTCTGAGGAGGAGGAACTTTCATCCTTTCCTTGCTGCTCATCTCTCTTCTTTTTTTCCTAAGTAGTGGGATGCATCTTCTCCTTTTATTTCCACTGCTGTTAGCTCAGTGGGCTGCTTTGCATTGCAGTACAAACTGCCAGCAGTGCAAAATGCCTGGGTGCACAGTGTATAAAGAATAAAGAAAATAAAAAATCCCACCTATTTAATATGTAGCACTCTTCTTGGTTGATACCAAGAGCAGCCTAAGCAATGAGGCCTTTTATCTCTAAGTTTGAATAAGCAAGCAAGAAGTGGGAGAGGGGAAGGTGACCAAAGGGCAGAGCTGAGGTGCTTGGACTCAAAAAAACCCTCCTATTTATCAGCAAGGGACCCCGTCAAAAAAACACCAAACCCAAACCCAAACCAAAAGGCTGCTTTGAGGCAAACCATTAAAACTTTTTATTTTTTTTTTTTTTTTTGGTGAGGAAACCAGGGGCTGGCCAGCGCAGGCACCTGATAGCCACAGCAAAGCTTTAGCTTGCCTCAAATATGCCTCCCATCACACACAGTTCTAATTCCCCATGACCTCGAACTTCTCTCCAGCTGCCTACAGAAAGCACCTGAGAAACTCTTCTTGACATATTTCAGCCAGAGGACGAAGCCTTGCCAGAAATTAAGGGCTTTTCCTTTTAATTTCCCCCCACCCAAAGACCATTTTCTCACACCCCCTTTGCAGCTTTTGTGCAACCAAGTCCTCAGAGGTGCTTGGGGCAGAGCTGGGGGTGCCCACACAGGGCTTCTGCTTCCCAAGGGGAAGACCCATACATCCTCCACCCAGTTTGTTGACCTCTTGTTTTTCAACATTCATCCTCCAAAGCCATTTTTCAGTGGATATTACTACAGAATTACCACAGACTTGTGCCCACCGAAAGGCAAAGCCTTTGCTGCTGGTGGAACACAAAGGCTGCAGGGCTCATGTCTGGAGTGAGGTTTTCTGGCATAGGGGCCAAAATTTAGCTCTGCCTGAGACACCTCCAAGAGAAGTGGGAGAAGACAGGCTGAAAACAGTTTTATTATTGCTGTAATTTACCCACCAAGCACCCTTCTGCTGGAAATAACTTTTCCAAAGCTGTAGCACAAGATGCGGTCCATTGTAAGAGGCAGTCTGAGATATTTGATCATCTGTACAAATATTGCCATCACACCAGCTGAGGAGGTTGTGCAGCAGCTATGTTTGTGTCTTCAAAGTTGCTGTTTGGGGTTTTAAGCAGCACTGCTAAAATACCAAGCATTTGCTTCCAACACATACTAATTGCTCTGTGTACCAATATTTTTTGTTTATTTATTGAGGTTTTTAGCTTGGGTTTTTACATGTGTAGTGTATTTAAGGAGCAGAGATATAAGAAAAGAAAATAAGTGGAGGGTAAAGAAATTAAAAGACAGAAAACACTTAGGATGATTTTTTTTTTGTTCTTGGCATTTTCCTGAAGAAGACTATCACCATCTGTCTGGCACACCAAATACAATAAACAGTAAGCACCTGTAAAAAGCTATTTTGATGTGAAAAAAAGGAAGATTTCCAAGCTATCCTGGCTAGTCTCAATATTTCAGCTTTAAACAGACTGTCTCTTCTGAACTGGGATGATAAATGATCTGGTGTATGATCCATGTGTTCCCAGGGCTTGCCAAAGCCTTTGGAGGAGCAAAACTGGCCCTAAGCCAGCTACCTGTGCTGAAGGAAATGCCCCTCAGGCCAGAAAGGGGAGTGCTGCTGCCTCCAGGACTGCACTGCTAATGCCCCACCCAGGACAGCCACTGAACAGCCCAGGGCTGCCTTCCTGGGAGCACTGATCACAGATTTTATCTGGTGTCAGCTTTACACTGCAGGATGTCCTCCACACCATTACCAGAGAGCCTGCAACAACATGACATTTATATAATGTGCATGAGCCCAGACTATTTAAACCCTAAAATATTCATTAAATAAAATTTGCATAGAGTGTAGCTGAATGCAGCAGATAGCTAAAAATAAAGTACTTTTCTTTCTAAAGCTAAGGAGGAGATCAGGGTGTGACAGATGACCAAGCCTGTGCTCTTAGGCTTTCCTCAGACAGGTTTTTAATAAGATGAGCTATCTTTCTATCCCTGTTGACTAGGCAATTCTGCAGGGTATTACATTCTTCATAACCTAGTGAGATCAAGGGCACATGGGGGTGTGACTGAGTGGCCAGCTGATCAGGGAAAGGGGATGCAGGCAATAAGGACACACACCCAGACACAGAAGGATCCCCAGGAGCTCAGTGCCTCCTCCCATCACCACTGTTTGCCCTGGCACTCTGAGGTATCTCACTGCTTATTACCTGGGGCAAGGGAGGAAGGAAAAAGATTGGTAAACAACTACAGATGTCAAGGAATTAAAACCAATCAACAGGCAGAAATGAACAGGACATGGTAAGCAATTTTGCCTTCATAGTGCCTCCAAAACTGGATACCCCCCATTCCCAGGAACCCTCCAGCCTACATGGTCTTTCTTGGCATTGTATTTCTCCATCATGTTTCAGGGAGACCTTACAGTCTCTTCTGGCTCTTGCAGAAAATGGGTTGGAATTGCCTGCTGTAGTCAAAGTGTCCTTAAGCAGTAAGCTGATGTGTCAGCTCTTTATGCAATGGTCTGCAAGGGAATTACACAGGAAAAACAACCCAGTCCTGTACAAATAAGGAGTGAGTGAAAAAGGATATTCACAACTTTTAAAGCATCCTAAGATGATTTTCAGGAAAATGCAAAGCATGGAGCCTTGCACTTCTCCATCCCCCTCTTCCCACCTACAAGAAAGCCTTTCTCAAGGGGCAACTCAATCAATGGATCAACATGAACAATCCTCACTCCAAACATGTCAGGCAACTCATGCTTCCCCAAGGTGGCCCTGTGTTTCAGAAAATGGTCTGTCCATCAATTGATGTTCTCATCAGATCAAGCACTACCTGTTTGCCTCTATTTTGTCTGTTTTCAGCTAAAAGTAGGATGTTTGTTGTAGTTGAATGATGAAGCTTTGATCTTCTCCCTATAATGCAAATCTGGTTTGGTTTTCTTTGTTTTGTTTTGTTTTGTTAAATGGAGCTCTAGAAAAGATCTCTCAAGTACAGGGCTAATTATCCCCTTCAACCCAGCCTACACAGTTATGTGCCCCAAGCATGAGCATGGATTTAACACCATAATCACTACTGCATTTTTCATCATGATTTTTTCCTCACATTCTTGCCTTGGCTCAGCATTAAGAAATGCCTTAGAAGTTTTGCAGCTCACCCTCATACTCCAGGAGCATTGTAGGCACTGAGGACTTAACAGTGAGTTGATTTTCACATGCTGCAGTCTGCACAGAAGACACTGTTGCCAGTCACGTAAGAATTGTATATAGTGAGCTACTTATCAACAAGCACTGACCTTCACCATGCCCATAATCAACTACCTGACACAACAAAATCTGTTCTCAAGGGGAAGAAAATTCCAAAAATAATCTGCATCCTGCTCCCCTTCATAAAACACCCCCACTATACTACAGTCTTAAACCATTTTTGGCTTAATAAAATTATTAATATGTATTTTCCCTCTATTTTGTGATTCAGCTGTTTCCTAAGCCATAAGAAGCACCAACAGTGAATCCTATGATGTCAGAACAGCCTGGGGACAGAAATAATCAGCTTGAAAATAAACATTTTTTTTGCAATCAGAGTGCTAATAGGCATGGGTAGGCTAGCAAAGAAGAGGGATGGAGGGGAAAAACAGCCTGATAAACCTGAAATACATGAAAGATCTGGGGAAGAATGATCATTTGTAGTAAAAGGAGTTAAAAGATTATTCAGTAGGACTAAACCATCCCATAGCAAACCACCACTGGTTTGTTCTTGCAGAGTTTCAGAAACACTGAAACGCCGTGTTGATCACCTGCCTCCCACTTTACCATGATGATAGTTGCTAGGGTATATCTCACCCTCTGCCTGACCTTGATTCCACCACACCCCTGAAAAGCTTTTTTTGAGTCTAATACAGTAAAAGAGTTTTTACTTTCCCCAAAATAAGAGGTACCTCAGTTATTTAAAGCCCCAGCAGCCTCTCTTGGGCTATTATGTGGATTGCTGTGACCACAAGGGTGTGGATCACCTGCTATACCTGCAAGAGTGGATCCACCATGCACTATCCACTTCCATCACTGCTAGTATGGAAAATAAAGTGAAACACAGCATCCAGAGCAAGAGCACAACCTGGCTGGCCAGTGGCTGCTCTGCTCTGAAAACAGGTGATTCCCCAATATTCCAATAGGAAATGCTCCCCTGCCAAAACGTAGACCTGCAAGAGGCACTGCTGTGATCAGTGCTTGGTCTCACATGGAGTTTCTTCCCCAAGGTGTTTTGTCCAAAGTGGCTGCAGGAAGGACTCGAACCAACTCTTGTAGGCCATGAATACCACCTAATACCACCTAATACCACCAAATACCACCACCCCTGGTTCTCTTGCCCAAGAAGACTCTGCTGAGAAGCACCAAGCAGCACTGCCCCAACATGAGGACAACCCTGGGGTGGAGTGGAACTGCTCCACCGATCTACTGCTGCTGCATTTATCCTCCAGCACTGGGAATATCTTGTTTAACCTCACCCACCTGCTCCGTCTTTTGGCTTTTACCCAGCATCATAGGACTTGGATAGGCATAGTTTAGATGGAGGCAGCACCAAGACCCTAAGCCCAGGCAATGGGAGGGCTTTGTGAAAAATCACTGAAAATTCATTATCAATCATATCCAGAGGTGGTTATTTTCCCTGTAAACCTTTCCAGTCTGTTCTGTGGCCTTCTGTATTCCTGATTGCACTCAAGGGATTTGAAGGGGGAGGCTGGGGGAGAGCAGTGAAGTGCCAGTGATCCATTGGCAGACGTGGGGAGGGAAGGACAATGTGGCCAAGGATGGTGAGGGTGCTTGGCATATGCCTGGAGTAAGAAAATAAAGAGACAGCAAACAACGACCAAGAAGGCCTAATGGGGACTTGTTTTACTCTTTGACATGCTACCAGCAGTTTTTAATCTCAGAAAACCCAAATTAAAAAAAAAAAAGAAAAGAAAATTAAGAAAAGAAAAAAATTACAACGATTAAAAGATACGACACGTGAAACACTATACTCAAATCATCCGCGTGTCGTTGGCTACTTTATACAGTAGGCACAAAACAGACCTAGAATCACCTGCAACAAATGTCAACCAGTGTTGTTCTTGCCCCTAAACAAGTACCATCAGCCTGATATTTCTAGTCAGCCACAGCTGCATAACCTTTGTGCTTAAATTCCTCATCTTAGTCCTCCTTTCTTCAGCATTGCTCACCCATGCCGTAAAGGAGTGGAGACTCATACTGAAGACATTAATGGAGAGAGGAACAACAACGACAAAAAAAGAGAGATTAATTGTACAGTACATACATACAGTATCTTCTAAATCGTGATCAGTTGTTTATTGGTTGGCAAACAAGCTTCACTTTTACAACAAATATTAGTAATGAGGTCATTCAACTGTTGAGACCGTACAAAATGGATCATAAATTAAAAAAAAAAAAAAAAAAAAAAGAGAAAAAGAAGAAGAATTCATACTCCGTGCTGCTAATTTACCTCCAGAAAGCCTATGTTACTTAAAAACCCGGTCAAATAAATAAATTTCCTGTTAGGAAAAATAATGAAGAGAGGACTTTTTTTTTTTTTTTTAAATTAAAAATCACCGCAAAGTACTTTTTAGCTCACTACGTGTCAATCTATGTTCTTCTTAACCACTGCAGTACAAGTGCCTAAACCGGGGACCAGACTGAGCCGAGAAGGCCCTTTGCTCCTCCAGGGAAATGGCCATCTCCTGTAGAACCCCCACTACGACTACAAAAGCCCCTCTGGGTCCCTGGATTGCTGAGGGGCTGCTCACCAGAGATGCTTCACAGGATTATCATCACAATCGGTTGTGCACTGACAATGAGGAAGTTTGCCCTGCTCTAGTCTGCCAAAAGGTCTGCTGGCAACATGCCGGCTGAAAAAGGTTATACAGCGAGGAAATTAAAAGACTGCCTTGGCTGAAAAGAAATGGTGATGATGTTACTAAAAATGGTCCTTAGAAAGTGATGTTTGGGTGGTTTTTTTTTTTGCCCAGTAAGTTTTTTTACTGGGATGGGAAGGGGACAGAGGGAAGGAGCAGTGGAAGAGGCAAAACAAAATTAAAAAAAAAATTAAAAAAAAGGAAAGAGTTATGAAAAACCTTGCTCCTACTGGTAGACAAACTTACAAGACCAGCACAACAGAAAAAAGTTCTTATTTTTTTTTCCACTACATTAACAGGGACGCAAGTTCTGGAGGAACAGAAAGCAGACTATATGTGCAATGCTAGTATCTGTACATTACATAGAAATTGTTCGCTTCTCTTTTTCTGCCATTAGTTTTTATCATCCGTTAATACAGCAAAATGTAAAATATGCCTTTAGCACAGGATTCTAGGATTCCCTTCCGTCTCATTAAATTTGTTTACGTTTTGTTTGCTCCCGCAGCAAAGGGCGCTGCAGTGAAACCAAGTTGTGAGTGACCATAACCCATGATGTGATCTGGATTGGTAAGAAAGAGTTTTGCTAGCTTGTTTTACGCAGCGCTCCCACCTAGATGCGTCATCGCTACTAGTTTCAAATGCACATTTTTGGCCTTTTATTATTTTTTTTCCCTCTTAAATCAGGTCCTCGGTATTAAGAGCAACACAGCATCAAGGATTGTTTAAACAAACACGGCATAACTTGAGAAGGCCACGAAGTGTGCCGTTATCTATCTCTTTCATTAACATAATGAAGTCTGTCTGGAGGGAAGAAGGATGGGAAGATAAGGGGGGCACAGCAGTTACTGTCCTCTCCGGGCTGGCCTAAAAATTCCAGTAAAAAAAGTCTGAGAATTTCCTTTTGAACAGCATGAAGATTTAGGAGTACACACAATATTACCACTGTTTGGATTAACTCAGAACAGTAAACCGAGCATTATGGAGAGGCTTTTAGTTGTGTCTTTGCTTAATTTTTGCTGAATCTTCTATAGACTAGTGACCAAGTGAGCGGGTCCTTTTGCATTGCCGTCCGGGGAGGTTCCCTCTTTGTTTGGCGGGACTATAAAACCGTCGCTGCTGCCTCGACCTAGCTGGTAGTAAGTGTGTAGCTGATGGACGTGGTTCCTGGAGCCAAGATTGGGCATGCTTTTGTAGTAAACATCGTCGGCATCGCCACCGCCGCTTTTCGCTGGTGGAGGATCGGTCTGGGTGCTGGCGGTGACGCTTTCCGTCATGGGCATGCCAGCCAGCGCGGGCATACTGGTGTAGAGAGAATCCCTGTTGGGCGACTGCAGGTCGTCCGTGTGCTCGTTGGTCAGCAAAGGGAAAAAGCTCTCGCTGTTGTCTTGCGGGATGCGGCGCCGACCGTAGAGGTGGGGCTGGTGGTTGTCTGCCGAGTACACGCGGGGAGGCAGCAGTGGGGCGTCCGACTCCTCGTGGATGAGCTCCAGGCCCAGGCTCTCCTCATGGGTGAAGGAGGTGGCATCATCCAGCACGATGGCATCGTCCTCACTCCCGCCGCCCACGCTGTTGACGAGTTTGTTCATCAAGTTGCGGCTCTGCTCGCTGGAGCGCTCATGGTTGTTCAGGTAGGAAGGGATGTAGTTGGAGGTGAGTTCCTTCAGGATCTTTTTCTCGAGGGCGTTCTCTGTGTGGTTGTACCCGCGGTCAAGGATTTGCACGCAGTTGCTGAGGTACTCGCCGCTGGCGATGCTGTAGCTGTTGCCGTGATTACCATTCAGTGGTAGAGTATCCGTGACACTTGTATCCCTGGCATTGTTCAGAAGCCCCTCTGAAAAACATTACACAAGAGAGGGTGACTTGTACAAACAGGACACTCATGCAGGATGTGCACACTCAAACCCCTTTCCTAGGCTGCCGCGGCTGCTGGGGTTGGGCAGCAAGGAGAGCATCGCAGCCAAAATGGGAGGGCGCAGCTCCGTCTAACCAGCTGGTGGTCAAGGGCTTCCCACCAAAAAAAAAATGGAAAGCACTGTCAAGTGTGTGACTTGATATGGCAACATCCAGCCGGAGGGATAACCTCCCATGGCCAGCATTCTCCTACAGTTTTTGCACTCTATGTATTCTTGGGGGAGCTGAAAAATTAATGACTCTGGGCTGGTCCCAACTGCCTTGGCTCTAGGAGATTTGGAAGAAGAGGGCAACTCTTCTCAGCTGAGGGAGAAGTATTTGCAGCCCAGGCTAATCACTACCAAAACTTCATTTTGGAGTGTATCCTTCCTAGAGGAAAAAAGTCTGCTCTCCCCTTTCACTGGGCAGGCTGTCAGGATAAATAAAGACATAAGGACTGAATGGCAGGATTCAGGGAGTAGTGAGGGCGAAGCACAAAGTGCTTCCTGGCCCAAGATTTTCTGGAACAAGGCTAAATGCCCTACCTCTTCTGGCTTAAGGGCACAATCAAAATTATTTACTACACACTGGCCAGATGGGGGTTTTCTAATACAATTGATGTTGGAAGCAGCTGTTCTGGGGTCTTGTGCAGCCTTTAAAAATAGCTCCTATTCCACCTGCAAAGTTAAAGCAGTGGATTCAACGGAAGGTACAGCAAGTACCATCACTGCCATTATATGGTGGGTTGATGGGAACCTGAGAGGAGCAGCAGGGTCTTGGGGTGTCCCTGCTCTAACTGCCTATTGCATCTCCACAGGTGCCTCAGTGCTGACAATGTAAGGCTGGAGCTCAGCTCTTTCCCAAAGCACTACAGGAGATGGCAGGGAAGTGCTTTGAGAGCAATGCCAGCATTAGTGGGCAAGGGAGAAGAAAAATCAGGCCCAGCAGTTAAGCCACCACGTTTTCTTTTTTGGGATCACTGGTCTCCTTGGAAGGAGAGCAGGCGTGGGGATGCATGAAATAATTTATCAATCTCTCAGCTAAGGGCTTCAGGCATTGCCAAAAACCGGCAAGCAACTCCCAGTAAGGCACAGTGGATCAGAGAAGCCATTAAACTGACAATTTCAGATGAACAGTTGCTCATACCATGCTTGTACATGGCATGTGTACCTTCTGAAAATACAGGATTCAGTCTATATCTGCGATGGAGTAGTTGCTGTGTGTCAAGGGTTGGAAAGTGCTACTGAAGGCTTCTTCTTGCTTTTAAGTGAAATGCCCCAAATGTGTCGGTCACCTTTTAGGTTTCTGAAGCTTAGAGGTTGCTGCCGTATCCTGGGTTCCCCAGCAAATGAGGGAGCTATGCCAAAAAACCAACTAGCCATCACAGACATAGAGCAAAGCCGTTGATTTTCACGGTGAAAGCTCTCCAACCGAGTCACGATGCTTGGGGAGAAATGAAAAGTGAGCATTTTTGGGGGAGGGCTGTATGTAATGGGTGACAGGTACAACAGCATCTGTTTGATGGTTACGTTGAGTAACGCATGCATTGAGGCACTGAGCACTGTGCTCCTGCTGCCAATGCATAGATCTGGGGTTTGGTGCAGAAATAAAATGGGAGGCATTGCAGGTGAGAACAGAGTGGGGGCTGCAATGAAACGCGCCGTATAAAAATGCCATGACCTTGCAAATAAAAACATGAAGTAAAAAAAAAAAAGCATACACAACTAAAAGAGAAACTATGCTGGGTAAACGATACCACAAAAATGAGAAATAAACAAAGAAAGCACCATCTAATCTCATCTATATATATATATGTACACCTACATATATATATACATACATACATACACACGCATACACATATATATACATATGTCTATTCATAGTCTTTGATTTCAAAACTGTGAGAATAATTTCCTTTATTAGCTACATCATCTATATGTGATGCAATAAAAGTGAACTAAAAAAAATTACATTTGATATGCAATGTTTAGCTTTACTCCCATACTTGTCTCTCTGTAGGGCTCTAAACGACAGCATGAAGAAAAGGAAAGAAAAAACAACAAGTAAGCTTACAGCGACAGTAGGAGAAACATGAGTAAAAAGCAAATTGATGATATGCAGAAAAGAGAGTTAACGGAAATAATTTCCACTGCCCAGAATACATGAATTTGTTACAAGGTTTATTTCAGGTTAAAAATATTGACATTTTAGACAGAAAAAAAATATTTTACGCACAATATTCAATAGTCTACATTTTTATTAAAAAAATTATCACATTTAAACTGTTTTCCAATGCCATTATAAAATGTTCAGCGTGCAACACAAATGAAGAAATAATGCCAGGAAATTTAAGTAAAGTCTAAAGCTGGTCACAGTCATGCTTGAAAAGACAGGCACTGTCATTGTCATTTCCAAAGACTTAAAATTAATAGCTTTACTTACTGTTAGGTATAATAACCCCTGGCAGTTGAAACTGAAATCTGTTTCCTTGCTTAAAATGTTTTGCCGTCCATCTTTTGCAACAGTGCTTTGTAAGAGTATGACTTTGCTCATCATGGGGCTGCTGGCATTTTACAAACTTTGGTAAGTCTGATTTTTACTTTAACCAAACATATGGCAAACTATATGGACTTGGCAAAAAAAGGAACAGCAACAAAAAAAGAGGAATAATAGTTTGAATAATGGCATTGCTAAATGAAACTATTAAGGAAGGTTTAAAACAAGAAAAGTCAGAGAATAAGATGAAGAGGCAGTGATAACGCTCAGCTTCCCACTCTTCAGTGGTGTGTGGCACTTTGGATTTTAAGTAGAGCTTGTTAATGGTTGTTAGCACTTATGAACACCTTCTCTCAAAATGAGTTCTGACAAAAGGTGTTGGGATGTTTTCCTGCTTTGGAGAGACTGAGTCCATGTATATTCCTCAACTTCCAATAACAGTGAGCACTCAGCCCCTCACCTACCACCTCCTCCTTCCTCTACACTCTGTGTCCTATTCAGGAATTGCTTATGCCACATGGGATTTTGGCCTTTTAGGGTCTGATTCCCCACCTCTTTCCAAAGGTAATTTTCCTGCCCCAGTGACTGTCTACCACAGATGTGGCAGTTTTGGCTTAAGCAGAGACGGTATTTTAAAAAATGTAACTGGGGAGGGGAAAAGAAATGGATGTACCAGATCATTCCCTTGTTCCTTAGTGTGTCCTGTCCCATCCACAGCCAGAACCAGCAGTGGTACATGAAGGTGCAAAAAAAAAATCACAGCCTTAGTGATGAGTTGGAATGAGTTAGTTGGATGGTGTAAGCTAACAATGCCTCACTGCATGCCAACCACAGCCAAGGCACACCCAGAGATGATGACAGCATCTACTTTTACAATGCACTCTCCTCGCTTTAGCATTCCTGCTGGTGCACCATCCGTAAACCCCAAAGGGCCACCAAGATCACTAGGCCTGGTTGGTTTAGCTACCTTTCATTTCTGCCATGAGATCTCCTAATATTCACGGTTTGTGAATTGTCCAGGGACCTCACCAGTTTGAAAATCAATAGCTATACCAGTTCTATAGTCATTAATTAACTTGCAGCCTCCTAAAAAGACTAGGTTGGATTCTGATCCCTCTGAAGTCAATGGCAAAGCTCCAGGAGCTTAAATGGGACTAGGCTGGTCCCATTCTCTCTCTTCACCTCCCATGGAGGAAGCCTGGATAGGTTTCTCTGTTATTTATCTGTGTTGAACAGAATAGCACTTGCAAAGAAATTACGCTGCTTTTTGTAGAGTAACATTCTGTTAGCCCAGGTAACTGTATCAGATTCTAAAAATTTGAAGAACACAAAATTATTAAAATACATGTAACACACATTTCTGCCCAAATTGCCTGGATTCAGTTGAAGCACCCAGCCCAGAACATCAGGACTCCTTAAGGCAAATACTGACCCAGCATTACCTACTGCCATTTGATTTAAAAGATTCCCACAACTTGCAAGATTATCGTGCAAGAAACTAGTCAGAACATCAAAGCTCATTTCAACATTTGCAGTACACTGAAATTCTTAAAATTCAGAACATTTCATGTTTAACAGTAGCCCCTTTTTAAAAAAGCATTCTTGAAAGTAAATTTATCGCACAAAGTTGGCATAGATTAGGAAATTAATAAACAGCAAAAAGGTCAAACAGGTGTGCTTTCCTTGTGCTTTGAATGCAAATACCCTACTGATACAGTTCACAATCTATTTCTGTCATAAACAACATGGTGCCATAGAGTATAAAGGGGGCTTTCCTGTTTGCATTATAACCATCATTATTTTCCCTCTCTTGGATATCCTTTACTGGGAAGTGGTGTCTTCATTGAGAGTGGAGAGCTGACAGAGTGCTGGCACACTTGCACTGGAATGCAGTGCGACTCTGCAGTGATTCAGCCACCTTACAAGTAAGACCAGAAAAAAAAAAGGATCAAACAGAAACCCATGGAAGGGGCAGAGCAGGATGGAGCTGCCAAGAGACAGGAGCTGTCAGAGATCCACACTCCCCATCTCCTTCTCAGGCCTTACTTAAATACATCTGACTCTCCCTCATGGAAGCACCAGGACATCAGCTTACAGACATTGTCCCTTCCCACAGAAGCCAGAGCAGAGACAAACATGTAGGTGACAAGAGAGTGATTTCCATAGCAGAAACCTCCATTAGGTACAACTGACTCTGCCTGTCTCTTTTCTGTTGCCAAAAGGAGGATATCAAAGATTATCTAGATTCACTACACCTTTTCTCAATTATTTTTTCCCCTAGTAGCACAGATAAAATGTGTAAATGCAAACGGCAAAACATTTCTTATCTCAGCTCTGCTCTTTGGAGTTGGCCTACACTTCTTGCTTCAACTGTCATTTTTCTTAGAGATCAAGGGCAGTTTTGTTTTATTTTGCATTTTACTCCCTGTGCAAACCAGTGCACTGCTGACCATGTTTCTCCAGGCCATTTCAAATGAGAGCAGCTTTGATGGCAAAGGCCAGTTTAGCTTCACTTACCTTCAGTGGTGTTCCTGTTTCTGAAATGAATGGTTTAACAGGAAAATGCGCTGACAACAGAGAGGAATGGATGTGTCTGACAAAACACACACACACACATACACAAGTCCAAAACAATACAAAAGCAAGGAGACTGAATTAAAAAAAAAAAATCAAAATCAAAACTCTGTGAATGCTTTGAGTAAAACTGACAAGAGTCTTTCAAAGTGAATTGGATCACTCATGGAAAAATAGCATCTGGAAGATGGAAAGATGCATTGAAATGAAAGGAAGGGGAGGAGATATTTTTTTGTGCCCAGTTAAAAAAAAGAAAAAAAAAGTGTGTGTGTATGTGGGGAGAGAAAAAGAAAAAGGAAGAAAAAATAAAGAAATGGGCCAAAATAAGCCACAGAAAATGGAATTCTCACTAGAAAAATTAGAGAGAAACTCCAGCACACCTTGTGCGTTGTACATGCTGACAGAAGGGTTGTTATAGACCGCCGATTCCCCGAGCAATGTATTATAAGGGTTGTTAGTGCCATGAGGACGAAGCAGAGCATTGGTTATAAGATGATTAGCCATGGCTCCTGGAGCAGCCCGATAGAAAGACAGAGAAAAAAAACAACAAAAAAGGTCAATCAGGCAAATGTGGTATTAAAAAAAAGGGAAAAAGAACATTCAGAATGACAACAGTTGAAATAGTCCTGATTACAAGCAGCCAGCTAATTAGACTCGGAAAACTGTATGCCACTAAAGCAGAACAGATGTTACTGACGATGCACAAATCCAAACCAACGCAAAAGAAAATGTATCAGAAAGCGGATAAGCTACATTTATGGTGGTTTCCCAGTTGCTCAGAGTGTAAGCAAGGCTGCGCCCACATGCTTGCTACAAAGAAAGAAAGGAAGATGGCAGCCTACACAATGTAGGGGGAAAAACTCTCCAGAAAGTGCCAAATGAATTAAAAAAAAAAATTAAAAAAATATATATAATGACTAACAGACAACAGCACATTCAACTCCCACTATGTGCTAGGATCTCTTTTACCGGTCTTTTGCAACACATCTATAACCAAAAAGCAGAATTAAATAGAAAGGATGGAGAATGCAGCCTCTCCAAAGGCTCTCAGCATTTCTCAGACAGCAGCTGTTTCTCATATCTAAGACAGCAAGTTTCACTTCAGCTGCTTCTCTGGTACCACCATCGAGAACATCCAGAACCACCTGAATCCATCCTGGCAGGTGAGAGCACTACAGCTCCATCAGGCATTTCTATCAGGAATGAGAGTGGCCACAAAGTGCCTGTCTCAAGGCTCCCTGTGTGCCCCACAAACACCTCGTTTCCCCACTCCCCCACCTCTTTGCTGCTGTTTCCAAGCACTCAGCCAGCAGTTGTCCTTTGGTCTTTGGTTTATCCCTTGGAGACGCAGCAGCCTCTGGACCTGTGCTTTTTGGGATTATCATGGCTTGGCAGGTGGCTGCCAAGACCTACCTCAATTCCTATTGCAGGCATCAACCCAGGAAGCAAAGTCTTCCCCCACCTTTTAGCTGATCTACAGGATGAAAACCCCTTAAACCCTTGCTCTGAACCTCTTCCAATCTCCAGAGACGTGACCAGATAAAAAAACTTGCCCTTCAGGGCCATTCCTACTGAGCTCTAGAGCAGGAAGGATGACCATGGTTTTTAACCTCCAGGACTGAACTGTAAAGACAAAACCTTTCCACCAGGAAAGTAAATCAAAGGTGGGACAACTAGAGCTAGTTAGGACAGGACTGTCAGAGGGCTGTTGATGTCACCAACATCCGACAGCCTCTACCCAAAGAAGGAACTGAAAAGCCAAACCTCAAAACCTGCGACCCTTTCAGGAATGCTTTTACCAGTGTCTGAGGCATGGAGACCTCATCTGCCTCTTTTAGGTGTGGAGGTGGCCCCGTGCCAGGGTGAAGGTTGTCTTTGCAAGGTGTGTAGGCACTGGGTATGATCTCTGGATGGAGTCTCTGACGATACATAAACCTCTGGCTAGTACAAATCCCCTTAGCAGGCGGTTCTCTAAAAGTTCACACCTACTAATTATTTACAGAAAGGCAAAAGCTGGCCAAAGCTCAGGCTAGGAGGAGGCTGCCTCCTGCCATGCTTGTGTGCAGGCCTGGGATGGCATTTCCCCATGTCTTTGCAGGTAGAGGAGAGAGCAGGCTGTTTCCTGCCTCTCCCCATCATCCCCCAGCACTTCCCAGCCCCAGGCATCATGGCATTAGCGGATCACTTATTCGGTCTTTTGAGCACAGGACAGAGTAGAAGGCAGCGCTGTATGGGGGCTGCATGCCAGGGAGGCTCCTCAACACATGCAGCTGGAAAAAAAAGACTTGTTTTCTCTCACCTGATATTTTTGTCTATGCTGATGGAAAGCAAGATGAGCTGCTGTGTTTGAAAATAAGGAAACAAAGCTGTCTCCTGTAAGAAAACATTATATGAACGCTTAACTAAGTAACCTTGAATTTAACTAATAGGTAAATGAGGCAATTCTTTCTTTCTGGTAATGTGTTTTCTCTCAATCTCACACATATCTGGGATGAGGGATTGTAGGAACCATTTCTCTTGTGCTAGTTTTATTCTAGTGAGCACTAAGGCGATTAAAATTGTTTCTGCTTTCATCCCACTTTTAATCAAGCCAGACCATAAAAAATTCAAAAAGGGGCTCACTTTTATACTAGTAATGAGAGTGTCCAGAGTTAATGCCAGCCATAAACTCAGAAGTGATATAATTCTCCTATTTGAGATTTAACCCAACCTCCAACTCAGTCCCTATGAGAATTGATATGAAAAATACACCCATGGTGGGCTTTTGAGAACTTTAGCTTGAGGCATCTTTAAATGCCAGCTGCCAGAAAGAGCATCTCACTCAATAACATATCCATGGCCTGATCTTGTCTAGTGAGCCCCAGCAGTCAGGAACAAGCTGATTCCACCATGGCTGGGCAGGAGAAGCTGTTTTGCATGAGGGATGCTCTCAGAATGTGACAAGAAAGAAGGTATCAACCTGTGCAAGCACTTAAATGTAGGTTTTGCTTGCCTATATTTGCCAGCATGGTGGGCTCTGGAATGAGCTGAATTCACACAAATATGGCTCTTCCAGCCAACGTTGAATACAGATCCATGATTCTGACTATAAACATGGCAAAAAAGTTGAAAATACAGAATAAGTAAGTAATTTTCACTCTTGGGTGTGTAAAAGACAGGGCTTGGTACTACAGCCACCCATTCTTGTATGCAGCAACTGAGCAAAAAAAATTCCATCTTCTGCTTTCCTCTCCCTTGATTTCATCAGGATTTTTAAGTTTACTGTTCAAAATGCCACCTTCAATGGCAGTGCTGACTAAGTTTCCTGGTGCAAATCCAAAACAAACCCTCTGCTAACATGTTCAGATATCTTTCAATACATCCAGTGATCCAACTGAGCCCTAAGCACTCTGCAGCAGGTTCACATGACGGTGAACGTCATACTCTCTGCACAACACAATAAATGAAACTTTGGCATTTTAAATACAAAATGATATGTACCCTGTATTCATAAATTTGGGCTCTAGTTTCTTACTAACTGCTCTTAAGTTGCAAAATTCCCATCCTAAAAGGGTGCTGTGAGAGGATTGCATCCAGGGTCCAAAAAGCCCACACTTAAAGCTTTTGATGAAAGAGTCTTACACCAAAAAACCCCCTGAAACAACAATAACAACAAAAAACCCCCAAACCCCTCATTATTTGGTTTCTCTTTGTTAGGAGAAAGAAAGAAAAATGTAATACCAGCCATACATTTAAGTATCATCTTGGCTTTTTCATACCACTTTATCATTGCTATAGCAACCAACAGGACTATTAGGAAGAGCGGGTTAGGTCTGCAGATGAGGCAGGAGCAGAAGGAGCAGGTAGACTATGGAGCTATGACCTCATTTGCATTAAAATGGCCTTGGTAACAGAAAGCCAACAAAACCCCAGCAAAGTAAGCATGGGATCATAGCAGCATGCTCTCCCAAAACACCATGGGGAACATCAAAAAGGTTTGTTCTGCAGTCCTGTGTGTGGGTGTGCATCCCTGGGGCTGCAATTACAAAGGTCACTGCATGTCCAGGGGCCCAAAAACCAGAAAGATCAGGGCTGCAAGTGCCTGTTAGCCACTTGGAATCTCCTCCCTGTCAGAGCACTCTTGGGATGGGACCCTCAGCAGCTCTCTGGCTTGGAGCTGGCCATGTGCCCAATATCCTCAGCAGGCAGCAGTTATCACCACTTACTTTTATTTATTCACTTACTGCTGGATCCTCAGCTCTCAGCATCTGTGGTGCAATATAGATCTCACCCAGCAAACCCCACAGCCCTGTGTCATCCTTGCTTTCCTACATTCCAGCAATAGCAGCCCCTATACAAATCCCTCCTTTGCCATCTGCTGGACCACCTAAGCCCATCACACAGCCACCATTTCTTATTTAGTTAGGAGAACTGCCTTGTAGCCAGCTGTGCTGAATCACCTTCAGTTCTGCTAGTAAAAGGCACACTACTGAAAGCAAATGTATTCTGTTTCCAAACTCCTATCATGCTGTGTACATGTAGGAGCCTAAATTTGGGGTTGGAAAAATGATGGGTTCAAAGCCACAGGTTCACCTTACACAGCATGATGATATCATCACAGCCAACAAACATTTAACAGCAGAACTTACACCTCTACAAAAATATTCCTTATAACCCCACTGGTACAACTACTGCACCAAGGCTCCTTGTTTCCACTGGTATTCAACCAAAGTTCAGAGCAAAACACAGCTACCAGGTCAGCTCTAATATCCAAAATTACATTCAAATTTAGGTTTCTGGAAAAGCCAGTGCCCAGTTCAAGGCTTCCTGACGCTAGATTCCCTCAAGAGAAGGATTTGCAGGCTGTGATCACAAGGAGAAAGAAATTATGGTCTTTCAGAAGGCAAGTATTTGCTGGATAACACACAGATGCTCCTGTCCCTCTCACAGCATCGGTGATCCTCATGATTCAAGCATCACAGATCCAGCCAGACTGGATTTAAAAGGCCAGGAGAAGCCATGGCCTATGCTCAGGATGCAGGGGGAGATCTGGAGGATTGCACTTTTGACTTGCAAACTGAGAAAAACTGTTAGGAAAACCAACCAGGGCAAAGAAGATGAAAATCCCACAATTTTTAACATCACTGTTACTAGACACAGAGGATTCAGATAGCTACACTCAGCTGCTTCCTGTGGCTATGAAAGTAGGCATTATTTTAATGACAGTATGCAACCAAATGGAACCTTTTTCTTTCCTTTCTAAGGTAGATATTGATGTCCCTGATGCAGGACAACATTGAATATAGAGATAATTTTTTGGAAGAGATTTGTGTAATGACTGTATGGGAAAACTGCCCCTTGTTAAACACAAGTATGGTTTATTCACTCACTGAAAGCAAAGGATGAAAATTATGATGACAAGCACATGTTGCCAGACTCTAGACTGCATCACTCAGGAATAAAATTCAAAAGAATTTCTTGTGGGCAGCTGGCTGACAAAGCCACACAGGTTACTTTGAATCATCTGCATGGTCTACCCAGCTGAAGGGAAATGGATTCAACTGCTCCTCCAGATTTTCTGAATAATACTGTCACTCACCATGGCTGTGCCTGGCTGAAGAGGTTTGAGCAGCACTGCTTTAACTGGGATCCTGTGTCTGCATGTATCTTCTTTGACTTTGGGTCTTTTCAATTGCACACCAAAATATTTTTGGTATGTGCACTTTAGCAGGGGATTGAAAAGATTCCCCCACTGCCCAGAAGATGTGACAGAAGAGCAGTTTTGCTGAGAAAGGAGAATGGACCAGCTTACAAATTTAATTGCTGAACTATTTCAATGCTCAAAAAATGTCCATACAGAATCAGTATTTTCCAAATTAAACGTTTTCACTTTTTGCTTCAGAAGAATGGCTGGTACAAAAGCTAACTATGACTTTTTCATATTATTTCAACTTTTTATTAGAGTAGAAACAGAAATAGTTTAGAAAAAATACATCTGAGTCATAACAAAATATTTCATTGCCTCTGACCCAGCAATTCCAAAATGTAGATTTTCTTGGGCTTTTTTTGTGTTTGTTTTCAGTCAATCTCAATCCTGTTTCCTTCCTATTTTGCCAGAAATGCAGCTCCCTCTCTGCAAGGTAAGGGCACAGTGCTGTACTCCTGCCTGATTCCTGAAGCACCCAACTTACTGTGTGGTTCACATCCACCCTGAGCCAGGTCCCTCCACTTCTTGCAGGTCACATCCTTGACTTCAGACTACCCTGCAGGGACAAGTGGCAGCCAGGAAGAACATGGACCATTCTCTGAAGGTAGAACAGTTCCTGATCTATCGGGGAACATGGTTTAGCTTGGACACAAATGATGTGGCAGGAGCAGAGTCTTCCTCTAAGTGCCCACTGAAACAACCCCATAAGACACCTGCCTTACCCTAAGTGTATACATAGCTCAGACTTGAATGCCACTGGAATAGCCTCTCTGCACTGATTGCAGTTTGTAAATTCTGGCTGGTTTTATACTTTGCTCAGTATTAACTTATTCCATTTTGCTCCCAGGGAAACAAAAGTAGGTTTGTAGGAGTCAAAGATCTAGTTTTCTTTGAGACTTTCCTTACCAGCATTCGACAGTCCTTTTATAGAGGTAGAGCTTTCAAGTATTTAATGAATCCTGGTCTTCCATGTGTTCACAATTTGTTCTAACAATAAATGCAATTATGACAAGCAAAATCACACGTATTTGCTGGAGGACAACAGGTATTTTCAGCATTTTTCCAAGTTCCTTTCAACGAATGCTCTGACACTTAGATTTATTGAGCTCTGTTCTTATAATAGCCAACAGGATTCAGTTAATAAACTTCAATAAACTTCCCTATTAAATTTCTCTCAAATAGGTTTGTTGTCACTTGCAGCATCTAATCTATTCATTGTGAAGCTATTAATACTGACTGCAGTGAAATGGAGTTTCAGCAAATGAGGTTGTTAAGCTCTGGGCCATCTTCTGCCACATGAAACATCCCGTGTTTTTATGCAGAGACATGGGAGTGAAAGTATTTCTTTGTCCCCTTTTTCCTCCTTCCTTTCTTCAGCAATGATTTCAGAAAACAAATCTCTGCTGGACTATAATCTGCAGGTCATGTGCAAAACACACAGCTAGTCCACATCGATTTGTAGGTATTTACTCACTGACTAATTACTTTTCCACAGCCTGGAGCAGAAACACTGTCCCAGGATGGAGCATTTCTTTATGCCATCACTACCCCTTGCAAGTGTTTATACCACATTGCATCTTGACTATACAAACATGCATTATCTCTAATTGTTCCTCTGTACCTGAGGCCTTACCCAAGATGTGCAGAGAGCCCCACCTGTGGTGAAAATTGGACCATGCTTCCAGAAATCTGTAAAAGCAGCTATGCTTTCTTCCTTCCTTCCTCCTTCACAGTCATTGCATTAAGACTGCTCTGCAGCAATACTCTGCCAGATCTAATACTCCCCAAAGCCTGCTCTGATTTCAGAAATTGCCTTGCCCTTACTTTTCCTCTTTAAAGCTGATCCACCTAATGACTGAACTTCCAATTATATGGCTGTCAATCCTAAAATCAAAGCCAGCTCATAATATCTCCCAAAGGAAGAATGTCATGTCACTCACTGAAATCACTGCAACAAATCTCAGCTAACTCAGTCCCAGGCAGCAGAGAGGCAAAATAAACCAGGAGAATATCAACAATGGGATTAATTTTGCACATAGGCAGAAATAAGAGTTATATTCCCTAAGTTTTGATCCTTGATGCAGAAAATCATAATTTTTCTAGCATAAAATGTACAGCTGATTGAAAAAGGGGGGGGAAAAAAAAGACAAAATCCACCAGAAGCCATTTGCTAGTCCAAAAGGCTGATGATTTTCCCTTACATAGAGAAAATATTCCTCTGCTGTCACCTACCTGGAACTTCTCTTTACTTCATATGTGATTATCAGGATGGGTCATTTTGAGGCCACTTGCTGACATTTAGCCAAACCAACAGCTGCTTAACAGGGTTGCAGAGATTTTTTGGCTTACAAACAGCAATCCCTTGTGACAGAACTGGTGCAATGGCATGTGGATTACTCCCTCCAAATACACCCTCCATCTGGGTAATGGGCCTAGGAAGGGGTATCCATGGGGTCAGGGGAGGGTAAGTGTGTCTGTAAGAGTTACAAGCGGGAACAGAAGAAGCAGAAGGGCAGGGGGATGAAACCAAAGAGCTTCATTAGGAAAATGCCAGTGGTGGTAAAGAACAGCCTCCTGCAGTGGGTAAAATGTAAGTTTTGAAGTCCTGATATAAATTGACTATGCTATTTCTTTTGCAGGCCTTCTCTGGAGTTGTGAGCACTAATACAAGCACCCAGAGTGCTGGGACAGTGAGCACCCTTGAACACCAATCTGCCCAGAGAAGAGCAGGAGCTGCAGCATTCGAGCAGCTGTGGCTGGATGAGATGCTAGAAAACACTACAGGCTGCCTCTGGATTAGCAGAGAAGTGCTGCCAGGGATTCTACCCTGCTTCTTACCCCTGGATCTCCACCAACCAGTGGACACTTAAGCACTTCCAGAAATCCTCTTCTCACGTAGCAGCCTTGAGTTAAAAATAATAGAAACTGAACATCTAATCATATTCCAGAGGGGGAAGAGACTGGCACTGCTGCTGCTGTTTGTGGCTAAACCGGAGTCCAGGCTCCAGGACTGAGGGAGCCCTTGAAACACAGAATAAATTTCCTAGGGCTAAGGGCTTTGCAATGTGAAGGGCAAGGACTGCTGCATCCCTCAGGGTCATGCAGCACCTTGCCCCTGCCAACTCAGCAATGGTTAGCACAGACAACTTAGGCACTGGCACCTCTCAGCACTCTGCACAAAGGGACAGGTTTGGGGGGAGAGTGCAGTGTTTTCGACAATGAAGAAGTGAGATTTGCACACTGATAGATGATAATCTCTAAATGGTCACTGAGGCTGCTGTCCCTGCTAAGGGCCATCCCAGGTTCAGCTTCAATAATTCCTCTGCATTTACATCCATGAAACCCTGAGTGAAAACAGAGCTCAAATCTTGTAAAGCATCTCCAGGGGGTGCTCAGTTTTAAACACACAAAGATCCTGCTCCACACCACATACCCAGCTGTGCAGTGATGGTACTCACAAGACCAAAGTGTCTGCAGAAGACTGACACTTTTCTTTAGTCCAACTGTCTTTGAGCTGTTAAGTGCTCAGAAACCAAGAATAATGTGTATTTTTACATCTATGACTATTTTGGTGGCATATACAGATGTATTCATGAACAAGGAGAACAACTGCAGGCACCGTGGACATCCTGTGAGTCCTCTGCACTGAACATGCTTACCCCAGAACCACAACAGGAACAAGAAATAATGGGAAAAAAAGGATCATTAACACTGCTGCAAATGTGCATGTTCGTATAGTCACAATTCACTAATTTAAAATGAGTAAGTCCCCACAGCCTAAAATTATCTCTCTGAAAGACACGACATGAAAGCTGACTGACTAAACAGGAGAAACTGGGGCACTGTTTGCTGCCAACTGTAAAAATACAACAAGTGGAAAGAAAACAGTGGAAGTATTTATTCTCTAAAATCATCAAGCCACAAGAAAAGCCATAGGTGTTACTCAGAGTAGGTAAGAAGTGTGTAGACAGACTGTGATAAATCATTTAGCGGCGTCCTCTGAATATCCTATCAAGATGAGCACAGGCTCTCCTAGAACTTGGCTGCTTGCTATTTGTTTTATACGCAACATAAATTTAGCAGAAATCTCTCTGTCAGGCCGGTCACATTAATCCATCAAGGAGTAAACAAGCATCTTGAGAAAGGCTGATGCATGACAGCAGTAGCACTTGCACTGTCCCTATTTCCACCTTCTCTCTGCTTTATCTAGGCAGCAAAGGGTCAGCATTGGCAAATGGGTTATAATGAGCAGCAACTGCACTGTGAAGTGTAGCAGGGATGGGGTTTGAGATCCCTGGGGAATCCAGTTCTGCTCCTTTCAGGTTTTTTTGGGTTTTTTTTTACCTTTTTCCCTCCTCCTCTGCTTGCCTGTGCTTTTTACCACACCAAATTCCATCCGGTTTTCACTGCTGTATTGGCCAGTTATGGTCACACCTTGGCACCCACTACCCCTGCAGACAGCTAAACTCAAACTTCTTGATCTTGCAGCACTGAGACATCCAGCAGCCCTCATCTCTCAGCAGAAAGGGCAGATTTGGTGACCAAAACCTGACTCATTGCACTGTCTCAGTGCTAACCTGTACCTCCTGTCTTCCGGAGTGACAGTCTCCTACCAAAGGAAGAATTAACCCTCTACTGGTGTTTTCTAAATAACTGCTTCTGAAAAATGCAGGAAAATATGTCCACCTGAAAATAATTCTGCAACACACAGTTGTCCCTGCTGAATTCACAGTGCAGATACTATTTCAGCCTGGAAATCACAGCTTAATTATATTTTTGGGTGGGTGGAAGGAATTTGATGGGAGATTTCATTTAGGAAACAATCAGGTCTCGGTTGGGTTAGAAATCAGGATATTAATGTTCTTCATTTTAATTTTCCTCTCTGACTCAGATTCCCACTGTTTGAATTTGAGCTCAATTTGTTCTGTTCATTATGAAGAAATCCACATGAATTTGACATTAAACTGATTACCTCTGAAAACAGTAGCAATAATTTCCCTTTTTCCTGTGTGTGTTTCAGATTAAGTCTTTGTGGTTGATATAAAAACACAGAGGAGAAATAATAAAGCAAAGGGAAACCAAGTATTTATTCTGGAACACTACCCAGAAGAGGAAGCGTGCAATGGCACTTATGCATTTGGGAAGAAAAAGCAAGGGGGAGGGACAAATAATGCCCTCATTTCCACTTCCAATTTGAATAGGAGCAAACAGGGAATGAACATGGCTTTCCTAGTCAGGGATAATATCTGTTGTGCCAGTACTGGGGATCTGAGGGCTTTGTGATGACTCTGATGGGGTTTGCCTGCTCCCTCCTGAATGGACCCTTAGGGACACATGGATGAATTTCTATTTAAGATTTATCAACCTTCACTGAGAGCTGCCAGGGGTCCTGGGCTCCAATCTGCAATAGCTTTTGAGGTCCTTGTGAGCCACCAGGAAGCCACAGCCCTGCTTGGCTCTGGGCAGCCAGTCCTTGCTTTGTGTCTGTCTCCTGACTGCATCTCCCTGGGCTCCAGCTGTGTTTCCAGCCCTTTCTCTGCCAGTATCTCCTGGTGGTCTGGGCTGGACCCTGAAACCAGGTTCATCCCCTAAATTTGTCCAGGGCTCTGCCTCCTGGCTTAATCCCCTGTGGCACAATGAACCACTACTGAGGGTTTGGATTGTGCTTGACTCCCTCTCAGCTCCCAGGTGTTCTCCCTCATGGAACAGCTCTGCTCTTACAGCTCCCTGCTGTTCCTTTTTTTTCAGATAAGTGGAGCAGCAATGCAGACCACCAAGAAGCCCCTCCAGGAGTCCATGCATGAGGGTGGTGGGGATGGCGAGCAGCACCTTGGGGGTGGATGGACATAAAGCATATATATATATAAATATATAGCCAAAAGGTGTACGTACATTCTCCTGTTACTATAGCAGGACTGCTATTGGGATAAACTATTAAATTTGCTGTCTAGTTTATAAGCTAAGAGTCAGAGCATTACAGCAGGAGAACAGCACTTGACCTAACTCACAACACACTTCTGGAGCAGTTTCTATTCTCTGTGAAGTTTGGTGGCTTCACCCTTAGCCCAATTATTTCCTTGAAGACGGAAAAACTACTATGTGCTAACTGGAATTGATATACACAACTCCATCTATGCATTTTCCTTTAATAAAGCACTGCCTTGTACCAGTCCTTTGTCTCTGCTGCTCTGAAAGGAACAGTCCTTTCTTTAACAGGTAACTTCCAGTTTTCCTTTGAAAAAAAAAATCACACACATCATACCACTACCTCCCTTCCCCCAGCTTGAAAACCTGAAGGGTAACAAAGTACCACATAGTTCATGATTTTTTTTTTTCTCTCCCAGTTGTCTCATATCCAAAGAGAGACAGTAATTACTGTATTGCCTCTCACCTAAGACATGGATAAAAATAGGCTGGCGTCAGTCACATTGCTATTTCGTGCTATGACTGCTTATTTGCAAGGCTGGCTGAGCTATACCAGAGCTTTTTGACATTAACACTCCAAAGGTGCAAACAGACCCATCCTTCAAAATCCTGAGGTGGCCAACTAGATGTACCCAAAGCTCAGGCAAGCTCTGCTGCTTTTCCTTCATGCATTCCACTTTTCAGCCTTCAAAGCACTAAACTCCAGCACACAGTCCATCCCATGTGCATTCCTTTAGTACTACTTTTTCAGCACTGCATCCAAGTGCCTGCATTAAGATCACACTCCAAACACCCTGCAGGCAAAGGGAAACTTCTTTTCCTACTTATGAGGTAATCAGCTTGGTTCAGCTTTTACACCTCTGAAGTTTTCAGCACTAAGAAAATAAATGTGGAGCACAGGCTAGATGTGAAATACATGGCAGAAGTATGCAGCCAGACCCAGGGTGCGAAAATTTGGACAGAGCTGCAGAATGGAAGTGCAAGGAGCAGGAATCCCCCTGGATCCTGAAACTGAGACCATGATCACGGGTGGACAGGCATGTTCTTCATTTGACAATAAAAAAGGAAATCCACAGCCAGTTTCTCTTCCCTTCGTCCTGATTTCAGTGGTATAACAATCCCAAATCCACATCACTACTAAGCCATAATGAGCAGCAAGGGAAAACAAAGCCAGACATACTTTTTATTAATCAATAATTAGATACTACCTTCAGGAAATATCTGAAATAGTCTTGTAGGCCTTATGACAGAGTAAAGTTTTCATTACAGAACACATTCCATCAAGCAAGTTTGGCGTTATGCCTGAAATTCCTGGTGTGATAAATGAGAATAAGAAAAGTAACATTGTGGTCAACTACTTTGGCAGGGAGAGGGAGGAGTGGAAGATAAAAGAGAATGTGAAGCTAAAAAGAGCCATAAGCAGTGTGTTATCTGCTAAATCAGAAAATGACAAAGCTGTGAGTCTAAAGAGGGATGCACTACACAGACACCATATTCCAGACTGATGCCCAGGAAGCTCATGAAGGAAGAAGGGATGAGATGTCTTACAGAAATGCCAGTCATCATACAGGAAATATGGATAGCTAGAACAGTCTTGCCTGGGATGTTACCGTGTGACAGGAGGCTGTGAATGTGATGGGTGGTATCAGGGAAAAAGCAGGTTTCAGTGAGATAGTACCCAGTTAGAGGATGTCTCACTGCTTTCTGCTCCTCCAGCAGAAACATGAAAGCCCAGGACATGGAGAAGTGGAGTTAAGCTCCAAGACCTGGATGCTAGGACAATTCTGGGAACAAAGGATCATTTTCTTCCTGTTTTAGAACACAGAGTGCCCTCTGAAGCTCTGGGGAAAACTCCAGCACACATGGAACGTGGGATAATACAGATAATTTTGTGCAAAAGGTGTCTAGGCTGGGAGGGCTAGAGTGGAAGTTTTGAACAGGAATGGGATCCTGTTGTATCAGCCTCAGGCAGGGAAAGCTACTGACCATACAGCTCAAGGCTCACATTTGAATCCTCTGAGCCTTAACAGCATGCTTGTAAATAAAACATTAAAGAAACAGCTCCTTTAAAGATGAATGTATATGCAAATATTAAGAGTAAGACAAGAACTGTGGAAAAACACATTTCCCCACTGCTCTGTTTGGGCTGCAGTTCTCTGGAGAGTTTTCTCTGTGGAAAGCCCTAAGATCACGAATGCTGCTTTTCAGCTGAAATAAACAGGATAAAGGGAGAAATACCTGGAGTCCCGTGCAGCTGTGATTACTGTTGATGTCAGTTGCATTTCCATATGGAACTGGCCACCTGCTGCTTTGGACATGCCATCTCCTACTGAAATATTTTTAACCTCCACTTTGCAAATACTTCTGTTTACCAGGAAAAAAACCCAAACCAAAACCCAACAACAACAACAACAAATATTGTGCCTGCCTGTGTGAAAAAGAGGGAGGGTGACTGCAGAATTGTAAAACTTACTCAAGTCACTTCAGTGTTCCACCTAAAAGGCTTCATTTCTAAGACATTTATCAGGCTGCTTCTGTAGTCAGTAGAAATTCAGGCCCTTCAGGTGATTCACCTCATCCAGTGTTACACCAGGAAAATAGCTGGATGAAACCTGCTTTGAAGGTGCTGCCCCTGGCAGTTCATTTCCCAAGTGACCTTTAAATAACAGGCACATCTAGTAATAGGCTCTCACCACACTGGGATGAAGACTGTCCACTTGAAACCTCTTCACTTGTCCCAGCTGACAGTCATACTTCCCTATTTGCTCAGAAAAAAAATGCACAACTGAAAAAGGAGAGACCTTCCTTTTGCTAACAAGCCCAGAAGATCCTGTTTGCTAAAACATCCCTTGGTAACCTCAGCTGCATCAGAGAGCAAGTTCAACTTCTGTGCTAACTAAAGGAGCAAACATTTCATGCATGACACATTTTGGTTTGCCACTGAGATGGAGCAGTGAGATGGTTGAGGGAACCAGTGGCTCTTGCTGGAACCTTTGTGTGACAACCAGTTCCCTTCTACGTTAGACCCAGAGAAGTCTTTAATGCAGAGACAGAGAGACTTGTGAGGGCAATGTATGTGGATAAATCAGGCATTTGCAGTAATGGAATCTTAGAGTCAACTTTATTAATGAATCTTCAGTGCAAAGGGAAAATATCCTAGCACAAAAAAGACTGGTGAATTGAAGAGCAATACAGCTCCATGTTACACTGCCTTCCCCCTTTGCACTGATTTGGGCAGTGTATGTAATGTTCAGGGAACAGAATCATATACCACTAGTTCCCCCAGCACTCAGCAGTCGATATTACTCAGCACAGTCAAAATCCTTCAAGCCTGTCCTCAGGCAAAACTCACCCTAAAATCAGTGGAAATTCTGTGAGAATAGAGAATGAACCAGAACCAAAGCCCCGACTCAATTCTCCGTTGAGCTTTGCAGACCAACCATCAGGACTGGAAATATGTTTGATTTTCATATAATAAGGGAACAGCTAGGCCCAGTAATCCCAATTCTACACTCTCTTAGTTTCAGCATCAACAGGACAGATAACACAAAACAGAGTTTGGCATCTGGTTGCTCAAGGTTAGTTCATAAAGTAGCTGTATTGGAAGAGAAAGGAAACAATCTCTGAGGCTCTTTTTCTGCTATTCTGTTACCACAACTCCCTGAAAAACACTTGGTTTAAAAAAGCTGTTCATATTTCTTCTTGTGCCAGACACCACATTTTGTTTGGCATATACATTTCTGATAGCCTTTCCTTCACAGATGTCTATAAAGTTCACATCAGTCAGTTCTTTAAACTAGGTACATTAACACCAACACAGACAATTTCGTTCCAAGCACAGTTTTTCCTTACGTCTATGTTCTGCTGTTCACTTTTGCTTCTGTAAAGATGACAGTATTGTTACATATGCAGGACAATCAGGACTCCTGTGATGCTTAACACAGGCTGTACAGTGCTGTAATGGCCCATTTTTACTGTCAGCAATGAGGCCTGACACATCAGCACCTTCTGATACTAGCAGCTTCCTGAGGAAAAGGGGAGATTTCAACTTAATTTCATTTCTCTCTTTCACTTTTCCTAACTTCCTTCCAGAAATTACAATTCTTGAAAACTACGTATAGAAATAAAGAGAAGAAAAAGAAGGCAACAACTACCATAAAACCTCCTTCCATTTATCACTGTAACATTTCTTGGCTGGTAGAACAGGGTCCAGTGATGTTTGGGGTGAGGAGGAAAAGGCAGGGGGCAAAGAGGCAACACATTTCAGACTCCTTAAAGCCAACAGAAGAGTTAGAGATATGAAAAACAGTTTATAATTACCTCTGTTGAGTGAAGCTGAACTGTTTATATCTCCAGTAATAAAGGAAGACTCGGACTGCTTTCGAACTGTGTCATTCCACATCCTACGAATCCGGCTCTGAAAAGGGATTGAAGCACAGCAGGCAATGAATTTTTAGCAGCTGTAGAGAGGTTTCTTTCTGCCTCACTAAAGATGGCTACTGGCATGTCTAGCTCAGGATGAGACTTGCTTCTAGCCAGCTGTAAGCAAGCAGTTGCTGTTTTGTTGTAACCTGCCTCATGCATGTCAGACTTTGCCAGACTCACTTTGTAACACAAACGCCTAGCTCAAAGAAAAAGTGTATAATTGAATTGCTTACATCTTAATAAATAAAAAAAAAACCCCAAAAACATGCATGAGAGAAACCCAGACCCCATGCCAGCTACAGGTTTACCAATATAGCACCAAATAATGGAAAAATAACCCACACACAGAAGCACATGTGCTTCTCATACTCAGATGACTTGTTTCTTATTTTTTATGAAGTGTAACAGAAGACTTGATTTGTATCTTGGTGTCCCTGAATGAACAGAAGTTTTCTACAGATATTTTCCATCTTGGGGATTTTAGGGGGGCAAAAAAATTCCCCACAAATGAATGACTTCTGTTCCCATACTGAAAAATCTGTGATGGTTTTGCCATCTGTGGTATAGCTTCTGCTACTGGCAAAAGGGTCCTGAATATGTTGGCCTTCTGTTTTGTTCCTCAAATATGCTGTGAAGTATCTGCCTCTGTGGCATTTACATCACTGTCTCACTCCTCCCCAACCAGACCTTGCAAAATATCTAAAAATCAGCCAAAATGCATCTTGTGAGCAGTTCAATCCCAATCCCTGCATGAAGATGACTGGAGAACCCAGGTGCCCCAGGGAAACTCTCCCTCACCTCACATCTGGGACTCTGATGGATGTTTTCCCTGGCTGTGTGGAAGTGATGCTAGGTGATCTGGGGGACTAGGAAGCCTTTTTCCCACTGTGACAGACCACATTTTTCTTAAGTGCTAAAAATCCAGTGGTTTTCACAGTGAGATTTTAGCCAAGAGAGATCTACCAAGGTTTAATCATATAGTCCCAGGCTGAAAAGTCCTAGCTTACCCATTAACCATGGAATAACAGCATCTCCTAATCATGCATTAGCCCTCTATAAATGCAAGTACCATGTGACATGAGGCCCATGCCCTTTTACAGTAATTATTTTTAACCTGGACATTTAATTTATTGTATTTCTCTGACATGATCCATTGTAGACTAATTATTCTGTTTTCTATGTGCTTCTCAGAGAATAAAGGGATATTAGAAGCTTTCCTCCTCATGGTCTTCTCTATTTAAAGTTAGGAACCAGAAAACCATGTTTTCAACACCTCAGACTGATCTCCATCTACTCTCCACCACCTCTATGAGATTTCTCCTGGCTACAGTGGGCCTTAGGAACTTCCATCCTTCCAAGGACACACTTCTGCAGGCAAAATAATCTTCCCTGGTGCCTCAAACCTCACCTACCACAAAGGGACTTCTACCAGAAGACTCAGTTCACCTGCAAGAGGGCTTGTTCTTTTGTGCTGGGACTGGTGAGAGGGGGGGACCACTAAAGTCAACTCTTCCTGGAAAGGAGAGCAGCAGTACAGCAGCTAAGTTCTGTAACGCCAGAGGCTTTCAAATCAGCCACCCAAATGCTGCTGGATATTGTGAGTTTTGGACATTACTGTGATTTGATGGCCTACTGGAGAGAGGTTCTGTATTCTATTGCTTTTATTTGCTCTGCACAGCTACCAGACCTATGAAAAGACCAAAGCAGAGCTTTTGGATGACATCTTGGAAACCACTGCAAATAAATAATGATTTGCTCCAAGACATAAATTGCAAATTGGGTTTTCCTGGAAAGTTATAAGCTGTTACTCGCTGCATGTCTTTTATAATTTAATAGTGGAACTGTCATGTATAATTACTTCCATTACTAATACTGAATAAATTTGTGTTTGGTTTCTATTGATTAAGAAATAAGCTTCTTCATTTTATATGAACTCTTCATTCATAAATCTGCATCTCTACACACAAGTTAGTTTCAAAAGCTGGATTTTCAGGTGACCAAAGGCAACAACAAATCTAGTAGCTCAGTGAGATAGTCAGAACCCACTGGCTTGCCCTAAGAGGTTTATAAGCTAAGACAAATTGTGTGAGGCACGGAACAGACCAAACCACTGAATGTCAGAAAGTGAGCTCTTTCACTGGGAGGTCTGCTACCAGACTCTTGTAGCCTTTCATTTTTTGTACAAGAAGAACACTTGGTGCTTATAGCATCATTCTTGTACATGTTAATAGTTAATAGTAACAACCTTCATCTCATGATTAAAGGATGTAGGGGAATGTAGCACAGATGACAAAATGCTCCCACTTCCTTCTTCCCATGGAGAGCAGGCAGGACACCTCCAGGTGATAACCACCCACCTGCCTCTGGAAGGCAAATTTGGATGTTTCATTCCCAACAAATTATTTAGAAGATTTTTGGAAAGGCATTTAATTGCTGTCACATCACAATTTAGGGGAAGCCACCGGGTTGAGTTCAGGTGTGGAAGGGAGGGAAATCTCTGCGGGTGCACTGGGGAGAAGCCTAAGGCAGCTCCTTTGGTGCCAAGAGGAGCTTTCCTCCCAGAATGGCTGAGAAGGGTCTTGGCACAGCATTGGGACACAAACAAGAAGTGTGGGGGGTTACCTGTGAGCCTGTGGAATATCTTCCAGGTGTCCTTGACCCCGAGGTTTTTCCTGAGCCGATAGAACTCTCTGTACTTTTCCCACTACAGCAATGTGTGCGCAGGCATTTTCCATACTCTTTACGTACCTAGCCAAGGAAAGAGCAGTGGTGGTTAGCAGGCAGCTCCTCCTCCAGCCCAGCACCTTCTGATTTTCAACACAGCCCCTGGTTCTTCCTCAGTGTTTCATTAAAACAGGATCTGCTGCAGTGTGTGGGAAAGCAGTCTAGGACCCCTTGCAGCTGAGCTCAAGGCTTAGGATGTCACAAAAGACTGCTCCCATGCAGTAAAGCTGCTTGCTGGCACCAGCCAGTTACAGCATCCTCTGAGGCACATCAAAGCATGGCAGAAAGTGCAGGTACACTATTTATGACTGAAAATTAATATCGTTGTAGATTTGATATAAACTAGCATATTGGCTCATCAAGGTACTAAAAGTTATTGCTTCTGGCAGGGGACTAAAAAAAAGAATTCCAAGAGAAACATATGAAAGCTATTGATTTTTTATAAAAAAATGTTTCTTGAAGTCAAATTGAAATTTGAGGAAACTGTAGAACCAGCAGCATTAGAGGTTATAATCCCAATGCTCAGGGATGGCTGGAGCCTGCTTTTCCACAGCACTGTGCAAGCCAGTCATGCTTTAAATGGGCATTGCAGTCTAACCCGTGCCACCTCCTTTGCTTCAGAGGAACTACACTGACTTGTGCCAGGACAGGATCTAACCCTCCACCAAGCTTTAGGTGAGACTTTTTATGGGCAGCGATACCCAGAAACCAGATGGGTCTGAAGGTGAGCAGACTGTACTAAAGAGCCAAAAGAGTGTCATGTTACCCATTGATACAAAAAAAGCCCCAAACCATCATGCATGTCCAAAACACCAGTTGAAATTCCTTGAAGTACACAGTTAGCTGTAACATTTTGCCAAACTCTCCATGAGCATTTCACAACTCTGTGAAACAACTGTTTAAATAGCAAATTACAGCTTTTTCATTAGGCTCTTCCTTGAGCGCTTGAGACAAACACATACCACAAGTGCCCAATATGCTCGAGTGCCTAATCAATCCTTTGCTGAGAGAAAATAATTCAATTGCTTTAATTAGCCACCCACTGCTTGCCTCTCTGCAGCATTTTGCTGATTTTCTAGGCCATGATAGATAGGAAAGGAAAGAATTTTTTTTCTCCTTTTAAATAATACCTCCCTCAGCTCTCAGGTCAGAGAGATGCATCCACCCCACAGCAAGGTAGCAGCTGCATTCTCCTTCCCTCTGTGCAGCCGTAAATCAGGAACAATTCCACAGTCATCAGTGATGGTTTAAGAGTGTAAATTGGCTTAAGACAGAAAAGAGAATGGTTCTGTCATGCTGATTGAGAACCCTAGGAGCTGGGGAGGCTGTGGAGCAGTACAGGGATGCTGGGTTAGGGACTGACCCTTTGTGGGGGGCACTGGAGGTGGGAGGCTGTACCAGTCAGAAATTCAAACTACTGACAGAGAGGCACCTGCACATTTAATAAGCAACGGTGATGCTTCCTACACTCTTACTATCATCTTGCCTGGAAAGTCTCTTGCTAAAAGGTCTGGCACCATCAGCAGGAAGTTGCATCTAGACAAAGCTTTTAAGCTTCTTAAGATGGACAAATCTGAGATGCAACGACAAAACTCTTAACTCCAGAAGTACTCCTTTGGTTTCAAAAATGACATTTACACACAGCTCTGCAGATCCTTCCAGAGGCATCACTTGCAGAGCTCACTTTTTATGATGAATTTTGATTATGTTTTCATGGGTCAGATCTCCCCTGCCTGTAATAGGAAAATGTTACTAACAGAGGAGCAAGCCTGTGGCTCTCAGATGGAGGACAGATCTCAACACTGACCTGACTTTACTCAATAAGCCATTTTACCAAAAGATACTGGTTACCCTGAGAAACTGGGACCAGTGCATCCACACTCTTTCCTGTGTTTATACTAGTTCAGTAAACTGCCCTTTGACACTAAGATGTACATAGCAAATTATCAGCAGACATGCACAGAATTGAGAGCTCTGTTTGACTGAATTTAAGTAGAGAACAAAAAGGTTCTTAAAAATACTTATTACTGATTGTCAGAGGCTTCAAATTTGATCTAACACAGAATTTTTATTCTGTTGGGGTTCCCCCACCAGAGTTTATCTTGCAAATGTTAATTGGGGCATACTTCAGTTTCCACCAAGAAGCACTTGCTGTGCTTGCTTTGAGGAAGATTTCCAAAACACTGTATCAGACCCAAGCAATACGAAAGCTAATGAGCCGCTGCAGAGCACAGGTCCTTCAGTTCTTAGAAAAGCAGGGGAAGCAGCCCCTGTTACATCCCATCAACCCACATATGCTGCCACAAAAGGGGCAATTTCCTGCAGGGACTGCAAACGAGGATGTAAAGCTCTACTTTGCTGTGAGCACTCAGCCACGTGAGCCCTTTGGGGATGCTCATGGATTCTCTTCCCTCTCACACTGGCATACAAGGAAGGAGAATCTGGCTGACAGCAGGCAAAGCCCTGTTACAGGGCCCTGCAAACTGACAGCTGTCTTTTCCCTTGCCTCTGACACATCTGCCAGGGCCCTGGCAGCTGAAATGCCACTGCCACATGTTAGAACCTCATTCCCCAGCATCCTGCTGGTTTCCAGTCTCAATACCACCCTTACTGGGTGCACAGAGATAGATCTGTGTGATACTAATTCAGGGCATACAGAGGATGCTAAGCTGTGGTTGTTAGGCAACAAAACACCTCGTTACCACCTCTCTTGCTGCTGGGAACCGTTGTCTTACCTTTTTCTGGAGGACACAATGGAAAATGAATATAAACATTCCCTGCAGAGAATTGAATATGGTGAAGAGATACGCCATGATGACTGTGCTTTCATTAATATACATGAGTCCGAATGCCCAGGTCAGTCCTAATAGGCAGAGTAGGGCTATTGCACCTATAACCCAGGACCTGTTAGAGAAACAAAACAAAACAAAACAAAACAAAAAAAAAAGAAAAAAGAAAAAAAGAATGGGATTGGTTTTTCATCTACACAAAAGAAGGCATGTGTCTACAGGCAGGAAGATTTTGCCCCTGGTTTTAGCAAAAAGAAAAATAGCATATCAAAATAAATCATAGGGAGCTTTTGTCTTCAAGCTGAATGCAGTTTACAAATCTTCAAGCTTGAGGAAATACAAGGAAATGGAAGTGTTATGAGCACAGAAATTTATCATAACCAAAGCACATTTGTAACCACAATGTCTTTTTTCTTTTTTAAATATGTAAAAGCAGTGTGCATGTAAATGACATGTAGATGTTATTTCTGCAATGTAGATGTTATTTCTGCAAATGGAGGAAAAGAAAATAAACCAAATGAAATGACAACTCTGATTGTCACTTGTTTTAGTGTCCACTGGTTTCACAGGAGTGCCAGCTGGATAAGCTTCTTTATTTACACTTAACACCCAGACACATGTATTGCTGCATTTTAGCTAGTCTCCCATATGCCTGTAAGCCAGATAAACAGCTACAGGCAGGTGGGCAAGCCTTCCCTGCCTGCCAGATCCACTCCACACAAGGATGTTCTTTGCAGTGCTGCTTCACACTTCTTCCACCCTGCGATGAGGGGAAGTGTGTACACTCGTACAGGCACTCACACACTGCGTTCACTAACGCGGCAGCTGCTGCCACGCTGCTGCCCACAGAAAAGGAGGGGCAGTTCTTCTTCACATGGCCTGCAAAACTAAGATTATCACTTGCTCCACCTCAGGAGGGCAGTGGGAGTAGAGGTGTAGCCACTGTTTGGTCCCAAATGTTGTTCCAACTAAGAGGGGGGGGAGCAGGAAGTTTTTGCCTGCTTTCTCCCACTGAATTTCTGCCTGGACAACAGAGCTGGGGACATGGGATGACTGCTGCATGTTAGGTTTTTTGGGTGTTTTCAGGAAAGCTGGAATGGTAGGAGGAGTATTCCATGTTACTCTACTAAATAACATTTAGTTATCTCCATCCTACCTTCTCAAAGACTGATCTTCAAATACCAGGACAAGAGATGAAGTGTGAGAAGCAGCATAGGAATTTGTCCTGCTCCTAGCTTAGTTTTCACATGATGTATTACCTACAACTTTAAAGGAACTGCTGCTGCACGGGGCAGGGAGTCAACTTCTAGCTGGGAAGCAAGGAGCATCTTCAATATCTGGTTGCCCTTTACCTGAAGACTTTGGTTTTCTTCCGCCATCCCGTTATCAGTAGATGTAACATCATAAAAATGAACGCATTTATATCCAATCTTTGCACCCCTTCCTCATTGTTTAGCCCTTCTAGATCCCAAATCAGACAAGACTGCAGTGAGCCAGCACCTCTGCTTCCTTGTCTGCCCCAAGGCCCCCTGAGGTGCTGCAGAAGGGCTCGCAGGGACAAAGACTGCCTATGCTTCCAAGCCCCTTCAGCCTTGTGGGAATGTGGCCTGGGTTTGGGCATGTTTGGGCTTCCATCTCCTACACAGTGCATGGGGCAAGGGGGAGAAAGATGAAGCAGCAGCAACTTGGGGGGACAAAGCAGTCCTGCAGAGGTCAGACAATCTCTGCTATAGAGATACCATGGCAGCTACAGCCGTGAATCCTTTTCCTTTCAGCAGGGCTTGTAACAAACAAAAGCATATCAGTGTTGTATTCAAGTCTTTTGTTGTTTGTTTTTGTTTTTTTTTTTTTTTCAGGTATTAGAATGAAAACGCAGCATTCAGTCTTCCACTGAAGTTTATAAAATATGTATTATTTAATCACATGACCAGAAGGGCTCCCTAAGGTAACTGCTTATTAAGACAGTTCTTTAAAAATCACTGTTATGTACCTAGCAGACCAGAACAGCTCCTTTCAAGCTTTTCCAGTCAATCCCACTAATAAATATTTAGCGTGATGCAAATTGAAAATACACTCTCACAATCCTTCAGAAAGGTAGCCACTAGATAAAGTTTACAGCTTTAGTCTCTTGGGATATTTTTCTCCCCAAGATTCCACCATCAGTGAGAGCATGCTATTGTCCTAGTTGCATACCAATTAATAAAATACAAAAAATTTTCTTTTTTCACCAAAAAAAAGAGAACAAATTAAGCGGAAACTCCCCCTCCTTTTTGGTTTTTTTTTTTCCTCTTTCCTCTTTTCTCATTCCCAGATAAAAGCTTCCTGCACTTCCAGAGTCTTTTAACAATTATTTCCTGGATATTAGGAAAGTATTCTGCTCTGAAGCACAGCCCATTCTTGAATCTGTTTAAAGAGCCTTTGGCTGCAGAGGTGTGCAGGAGTTAAACAGTTATTTAGTGAAGATATGCTACCTTCAGTGATGGAGAGGAATCTGTGGGTTAGAAGACCCCAACAGTGCAAACTGCACGCATTACCAGTGTTGTGCCTCAGAAAACAAGACCTAGCAATAAAAAGGATGTGGAGATCACTATGAATAGCTCCATCCCGCATCCACAGAACAAACCAGAACCAAGCGATGAAAGAGAACATGGGAATGCTGCTGAAAGGACAAACACAAAGGACTCTTCACCAGAAGAACAAACTGAAAGTCTACTGCAAAACTGAGCTGCTTCTATTTTGTGCTACTGCACATTAGTTTTTTTGGTTGCAGGAGAAAGAGCATGGATGCCCTAAGGTATGTAATTTTGAGGCATTTTTGGCTTTCTTCACAGATTTGGTTTTTATTTTTTTGTTATAGCTTGAAGTTTTTATTTTTCTCTTTGTACAGACTTGCTGCTGCATTTCCATGGCTTTTCTTTCCTGTAGTGGAATTTTATTGCAATAAAGAAACAAAAATATTAATTTTTTGGTGCATTTGAAAATCAGTGGATTTACAATTAGGGACAATTAGGAGGTACTCCAATGAGTAAGGAGTCTCCAATGCACCAATGCACACAGATTGCTTGCACTACTCCCATTAACTTGAAAGGGAATGATGGGGAATAGCAGCCATGCACCTTTTTGAAAATTCACTTCTATATTTATATTACCATAAAGCAATCCCAGTGACAGAGCACAGTGGACCAGAGGCTGCAGTTGGTAAAACAAGTCTGTACTACACAGGATTAACTTGGGAACTTTCACCTTGAATTCAAGTAACATCCAATTAAAGAATATAAAGCAAATAAAGTGACAATGGGTTGGCAATACACATGCAGCACATTTACTCTGCACCTTAGCTGTATGCCTGACCATTTTCCTGCACAGTTTGCTCTTCTGCCTCAAAAGCGAATGACAGAAGCTTTAATGATTTTTCAATATTGATCTGACAGCTGGTTCATGAGACCACACTGATAAATGAAATTTATCAGCCATTCAGGTCATTCTTACTTGATGAAGGGTCTGTTATCCTCATAGCTAAAGAATGCATAGACATAAAGACAAGAACACCAACATTAGAAATTTAATGACATAGAGAATAGAGTTTACAGCTAGTTCCCCTCCCTTCTCCCACCAGCCATTACCAAACCAAAGGTGGACTGGCATCAGGTGTGCCTGGAACACACCAGCCAGCCTGGCTTGCTGCCCCAGGGAATTGAAACACAACTGGGAATGCTGGCTTAATGCACAGAAGCAGGCAATGCTAGCTGTGTGCTCCAGCTTCCCCTCCTGGCTACCATCCCACAGCTGTCAATGGACTTTGAAATATCTTTGAAATGTCACGTCTGTCCATGGAGAAGACAAGTTTGGAAACCCCAGGACAGCCACCACAGGTGGCTTTCATGGGTTTGAGTGACCAAACTTCACCATGCCTCCAGCACTCTGCCTGTGGGGCTGGAGTGGGCCACAGGAGTATCTTCATTGCCATTTACTACTGTTCCAAAGTGGAACTTCCAAGTCACCACATTATGCAGCATTCTTGAAGTAAAGGCATCAGGATCTTCTAGATCCCTGGCTGACAAGGCATGGACCTATTTACTATCATTTCATGAGGAAGGGCAAAGAAAGGCAGGGGTGAAAAGCAGCTCACTGCAGTGCTGAAGAAACCAAACTGGATCACTCAGCTCCTGATGCTGTGGGGCACAAGATCAGTCACAGCCATTTTCCTGGGGGAGTCTCCCTGCCCTTCTGGGACAGGCTGTGTGCCTAACCCTGCCTGTGTGGCTGTGGTGTGCAACAAGTGCCAGCCCTCCTCTCCCCACTGACATGAGCTTTAGAGCCTGCCATCCCTCACAGAATCCCCCATGGGTGCCAGAGATGGAGGATGGCTCAATATGTTCATCTCATTACCCCTGTCAACACAGCCAGGGCCAGTCCATCCTGCTGGGACCTCCTTTGGTCAATACTGGCAGCCCTCAGCTCCCCTACAATGCAATAAAATGAAATGAAGATATGAGACAATCTGGAGCTGTCAGCCCAGCAACGTGGGCAGGAGCAGGGCCTGGATTTCTGTTACTGTGTTCACAAGCACGCAGGATTTATAGTAAAGACTTTATATTAAAAAGCAAGTAGTACTAGATTATAGAAGTACAGAATTAGAATTTTTTTTTAGTGTGGCTGTTACTATCCAGATCCTCACAAACTTTTTCAGCAAACCATAATAGCATTTCTTCAAGGCAGCTGAAGGTTCCAATTCATCTGTGTACAGACAAAATGCAGAACTGTAAACTCGGATTCCCTTTGAGCTTGAGGCTAAAACTTCAAAGCAGCTCAGGAGAAAACCAACAAAAAGACCTTATAGCACAGTTTTTACCCTATTTCCAACCTGGATGTGTCTAAGACCCACTGCCCAAAGCAAACAGGTGCCTAAAGAAGTGAGATTTTCAAAGATTCCTAACTCCCAGCTTAATTCTCTACACACAGAGGCCACAGAATTTAGTCTCTTATATCCCTCATGAAATACAATCCTTTTCATTTTACCAACTCAAGTGTTGTAAGAAGCTTAATTCTTGTGTTAGCAACAATTTCTGCAAAAATTACTTCAGAATGTTTAGGGGTTTTTTTACCCCTGGTGAAGTTTGTGAAGCCTATCAGTGCTGCAATAATACTGTGTCATTATCTGCAATACATAAAACCCATCACTTAGACAAGAAAAAAGACTTGGAAGGGCCTCAGTTCCCAGAAAAATGGAGGTGTTGACTGGAAAACTGAGATTATGTTCACTAGTAGTAAAAGCAAGCAATAGCTGAAGCAGAAATTGTTGGAAAATCTAGCCTAGCACAGCCTGAGATGCTGCATCTAAAGTGCTATCTCCAGATTTGGCTAAATTTAATTTAATTTAATAAATTGGATGAATTGGTTAAATTCATCCAATACCTGGCAGTAAGGGATATAGCCCATTGCATTTAAATTATGTGACTCTGCTCCCCCCACAGTTAATGCCAGACTGGCACCCCCAAAGAGGAATTTATCCCTTAAAAGAACAGGTATCTAAGGTAGGCTGGGCTTTGACATTCCCTGAAGAAATGCATTTCTCTACTGACTGCACAGGAAACCTGAATGATGGCTCAGGTGGAGGCTTCATTTTCAAATACCTGCAGGTAAAAAGCTGATCTTTAGTGGCTGCATTATTCATTGAACCTGTGAAGTCTTACCTCACCTCCCTTGTGTTTCTTTGCAGCCCAGATGATGGATAGCGGATGGTCTACCAATCTGTATAAATACCTAATTCATTTTCTAATCTTAAAAAAGCCCTGACTTTACCTTGGGGCAAAGACTTCTTAAGGTTAATTACACATCATGTAAAACTCTTTCAAAATCTTATTTAAGTTAGATGTCTTTCAATTTCCCAGAGTACCTTCTCCTTCAGCGATGAGAAAGGATTGTTCACATTACTTTCTATATTCCTGTGGTATTTCCAGACCAATACTTTTTAAAAAAAGTTGCTAAAATTCGCTACTTATATCCTCATTTAGATGCTTAAGGAATTTCCAAACAAATTCATCCTAAGCTCAGGAACCCCTTTTACACTGCCTATCCTTTTAAAACCCCAAGAAATACCATTTTGTCACAAGGAGGCCAAATTGCTGGGATACACATGGACAGCCCAAAACAGTTACAGACAACCTGGAAGCAAATGCCTTGCATGTACCTACATTAGCAATACTGTGAAATGTTAAATCTCACTTTTTTTGCAGCAGGAAAAGTAAGTCAAGAATTTACCTTCACATGAGGGTTGGTTCTAAAATGCTGCTGAACAGAGGAAGTCTGTTATCAAAAAGCAGCTATTCAGCGCTCATTTAAAAAGAATAATGGCTGGTCTTCTTGTACTTTGAAAAGAGCTGATTTTTAAAGAATTTAGTTTAACAAAATGTAGTTTTGAGCCACATTTAGAGTAAACCTAGGCCTTTAATAAAACCCTACATAACTAATTGACTTTACATATTATAATTTTATGCAACTCTTTACGGTTTAACTTTACTTGACTTGGATTTATCACTCTTTTGACAATTTCAAGTATTTCCCCATCTCTATGATAGCAGGAAAAGGCTCAGTAAGCACACGGACTGATGCCTTGGGCCCCAAAATAACTGTTTGAATAGCAAGGAAAAACACCAAAGTGACCTTTAGTAGCTGTTAGGGGTGATGAAACCCAAATAAAAACAGATGGATGATGTGCCCCCTCAAAAGCATTCAGAAAGACCCATGGAATTAATTCTAACATGGTGCAAATAAAGCAGAGAGGCAGATGTTTCCTGCAGGCAAACAAGAGAGAAATACAAAATAAAGTGTGCTATTGTGTCTCCCCACTGCCTGCTGAAGTAGCAGGGATGTTTTGCTTTCTTTTTCTTTTTTTTTTTTTTTTAATTTCAAGGATTAGAAAAGATTGATTTATTGAAGGAGCTGGAAAGTCCAGCACTCCCCTCATAAAGCAAACGGGTTCATCGTTAATTAGTGAAGGAGCATCTTCATGGTGAGAAAAATCAATAGCAAGCAATAAAAGAGTGCTTAAAGGATTTTGCCTTCGCATTTCGTGACAAAGTTACCACCTGGATGGCATGTAGCCAAATGGTTTCCTAATCTCCTTCCTTAGGCTGCTGGTGTTCATCACACAGCCTTCCAGGCCATCATTTACCAGTCTCATCTTCTGGCTCCTGCTCTGACAGTAGGTGGCCAGTCCCCTCGAGCCATCCGTAACCATCTCGGGGGTCAGTGAGCCTGCCACAGTTTCATCTGCAGGAGAAACTCCTGACTTTACATGATCTGGAGACCTGTAAAGGCTGGGGCTTTACCACCTGGCATAAGGGTAATTTTATATACATTGAAAGCCACAGCCACTTTTGATTCCCACCAGTAGATCTGCAAATATTATTCAGATAAACGAGGCTTACCCTTCCTTGGCCTAATGTGATGCCTAAGCCTATGATCTGGGGAAACCAGTGGCTGGACTTTTCTGCCAAAGGCAGAGCATCATCCCTTTCCACTCAACTCACCCAGGGAAGTCATGTCCTGCTTTCTCAGACTTGTCCTTAATTATTGCAATTGGAAAGAGCCATTCTGTTAAGTTCATCTCATTTTCCATAAGTAATTAATTACCCTCAGAACTGCTTACCCTGTTTATTTCCTTCCTCCTAACTCTGCAAAGGCATGGCACAATTATTCAAGCCACACTGATGTGTAACCACATATCTAATTGTTTCCACACTATATGGATTCAGCAAAGCCTTTAGACACATTTGTATTATCCAAATAGCACCAGCAGGGCTTGCTGACAAAGTGCTTAAAATGTATGGCCTTTTAAAACAATAATCATGATTTATGAGTTCACAGAAAGACTGTAGGTATTTAATATCTTCCAGGAGCCTCTCTCAAATCAATAACCGCTGATTGATTTTTATTTTTTTTTTTAGATTCAGAAAGGATGACACCTGTCAGTGGGAAGATTAGTGCTTTACAATCACCATTCAACATTAACACAACCATCACAAAAACATAGGTAAACAACCAAAACCCCAAACCAAAACAATCAGATATCAACCAAACCCTCCTGTGAAAAACTCAAACAGCAGCAGATTGCAACAAATGAAATCAGATGCTGCCATCAACATCTCTGTGGGAAAAAGGCACACAGACAAAAGTGCACTCTCAGATGTTTTTCCAGCACTGGCAGGGCTTCTGTCTCTGAGGTGCTCATAAACTCAACCCTCGGGCAAAACATTAACGTGCCATACCTTTCCTTGGTAGGAAGCTTGTACGTAGCTCACTTTGTGCCAACTCCAAGTGTTTTTCTGAGTTTTCTTTAGGCTGCCTGTTCAAGTTTGCTCATGCAGAGATGCAGATGAAGGCTATACAGGAGCAGCATTGAGCTAACCAGGGGACAAAAAGCATGATGCCTTCTCACACAGGATCCAGGGAGACCCGAGAGAACTCTTGGCTTGTTCAGCCTTGTAAAGAGGAGGCTGAGGGGAGACCTCACAACTGCAGTTGCAGCTTCCTCTTGAGGGGAAGAGGAGGGATAGGCACTGATCTCTTCTCTGTGGTGACAGTGACAGGACCCAAGGGAATAAGAACAGCCAGAAATTGTGTCGGGGAAGTTTGGATTGGATATCAGAAAAAGGTTCTTCACCCAGAGAGGTGTCAGGCACTGGAACAGGCTCCCCAAGGGAAGCAGTCACAGGACCAACCCTGACAGAGCTCAAGAAGCCTTTGGAAAAAGCCTTTTGAGTGTTCTCCTGTGTAGAACCAGGAGCTGGGCTTCAATGATTCTCAAGATATACTATAAATCTATGACTCTATGGCCATCAGGCTGTGAAGACACGGTCCTCTCTCTAAAGGCCATATGAAACACAGAGATCATGGCCTGAGCTCTGGGACAATGAAAATGAAGGAAGATGTTTCTAATGCCCAGCTCAGTACTCCACTGCTAATATTTAAACTTTGTGGAGGGGCAGGCTTTCTGAAGGAGGAAAAAGCTATTCCTCATTTTTCAAAGTGCCCTGATCATTTGGTTATCAGAACAGAACACTCCTGTTAAGATTTCTGGTGACAGAGAATATGCTGTCTGCAGTCCCAAGCACTGTTTAAACACCCTTACTTCTCATCCAAGTTTATACAGACCCAAACACTGACTCAGGAGCCCTTTTGGTTCCCTAGGATCAGATTATCTCTCTTGGAACAGGAATCCATGGATGATTCCTTTCCAGAAGCCATCTCTGGAGCTGCTGTGCTCTGAGCCTGCTGTCCCCAAAAGTCAGAGGAGCCCAAAAATGCTGCATGTAGCACAGCCGGGTGGGAAGGAGAGATTTTTTCATGCCCTCTTCCAGAACAGCCCATTCAGTTAATATTTCTATCTTGTTAGTAGGGTTGTATTAAAATCTTTAAAGACAGCTCACTCTGTACAGGCACTGTTGTTTTATTTTAGTTACAGGTAATGTCTAGTCAGGAAACGGGCGCATGAAAACTTCCTCTCTACGCCCACTGCTCCTAATAGGGAGTGCTCATGTTGCCAGATTCCAGCCCTTACTCCACAGATCTGAGAACTCTGAAGATAAAGGAATGGACCTTTTGCACCTAGACACTGGGCTGGGCAAGCTGCCATCACTGTACTGTGTCCTCCACAAACCCAGAGGTAATGAAGGATTAAAGTGCTGCTGTCCTGCAAGTCCAGTCCCCTAGGTGAGCCCAGTGCAATATTCAGCTCCAGACCCTTTGTTATCACAAACTACTTCCCAGCTGTAACATTTTATGATTAAAGAACGAAGATCTGGAAACCAAAAGAGAATCTTAAATCTCCATAGAAAAGGCTGGAATAATCCTTATTGTCTCCTATTTTGTTTTGTTTCTAAAATGGCTAGAACAAAGCACAAATTAATCTTCCATCAGTAAAAGCATACCTGCTACAAATTATTCTTCTCCACTGCTAATGTAAGCTCTTCATATCAAAGGAGAAAAAAAAAAATCATGCATTTTGAGAAGTCTAACTCATTCCCCACTGCACCAAACCCAGGATGTTTACTTTCTTCTGCATTTCAATCAGCTGAGTAAATAAAACTAGACTGGTAAACCTCTGCTCCTGCCAGCACAATACCACTGTGTTGAATCAAGGATTTAATTTAAACATTTCTGCAGATGATTTTTGGAAGTTTTATTTAACCTTTGTTTTCAATTTTCTACCTAACTCAGGATTTTTTTATGACTTAAGCAAACCCACAGGACTGAAACAACAAGCTAATCTGGGGGCTGGGATTAGTCATGTCTCTTTAAATAAAATACATATGTTGAAGCACGAAAATGAGCAGATAATCACTTACACCCATACAACATATGGGGAGAGCGAGCTATGGCAACGGCTTTAAAAGAGGCATTTCTTCCAAAGGGGCTTCTCAGTTCTGTGCCTGGTGCTCCCCATCCTTCACCTCCCACAACCTGGCCCAGACACCCTGAAACAGCCCAGACTGGGCTTTGCAAGGTTTTATATAGCAATAATCAAGGTTAAATCTTTACATTTGGCTCCTACTTTTGGCTGTTAAGTTGTGCATTCTTAGATTTATTTCTTGCAAGCCTTTGAGCAAGAGACTTCTATGGAAAAAAAAAAAAACAACCCAAAATAGAGGAGTACGGTGTGAGTTTTGTTTCCACTCAGAAACTTGAGAGAACACATACATTTTTGTTTAGTCATCACATTAGGGCTCTGTGCCTTTAGCTGTGGACCATTGGAAATTTCCATGGCAGCCAGCAAGCTGAGGAAGGCTCATTGTGGTCATTTGAGGATTGATTTCTGAAGGCTGCAATGCTGGACATTTCTGCTTCATCCCCATTAATGGGATTTCAGCATGTGTTCTTGTGAATCCAGTCACAATGCCATTGTGGAAGATGGGATGGGAGCAGGTTTCCACAAGAGGAAGAAAACTGCAGCAGAACCACAGTGACTAATGCCAGGATTCAACTATCTCAAGGTCCCTAATTAACAGTGCGTCTTTAGCAACAAAAGGTGCTCCCAGCTAAGATCCCAGGCCTCCCTCTCTGAAGGAAAGAAAATCAAGTTTCCAGAATGACCTTCAGGTGAGTTTCTACTGCACTAGATGAGTTTTCCCAACAAAGCCAGGACTACAGCCTCACACTCTTTGAAGGGGTCCCCACATGTTGCACTTTCTAAAGAGCATCCAGGTGGCCTATGGCACAACCCAAGCTATACACTGACTAAAACAATAACACAATAAAACTGGACAAAAAGGGAAACAAACTGGCAAAGCCCTTTGCCTCTTGCCTTCTTTCTTGTGGGTCGGCAACTGTGCTTGGCAGCTACAGCTGATGTGTTGCTCTTCCAAAGTAAACAAAATAAAATCTTGTTGCCACATACTACAGCACAGAAGAATGTCAGGAAGTCTGGTCTGGGGAAACACTAACAGACTCAACCACAGCCAGGCAGCACCAGGGAGAGAAGGGATGGGAACTTCAAAGGAAATGTTTTGTCTGTAAGGAAGAGAGAATGATGGCTTCTGGTGGCTGCTGAGAGATCCTCTCCCCTCCAGCCATTTGGAAAAGTCCACTGCAACTTCAGGTGCAGCAGCTGCTGGCCCCCATGATGAACCCTCTTCATCTGCTTGTAGGATGTGCCTTTTGTTAGCTAAACTGCTCTCCCCTCCCAATTTTCCAGCAGTTTTCCACGTTGTTAACTAATGAGCCTCACAGAGTGTACAACTGAGAGCTTGCAGCAAAGACAAGAGCTCAGACTTCACGAGATATCCTCAAGAGCACATCTGGATTACCATCAGTGCAGCTCTTCTTTCTTTCACTATATCCACGATGATTTGAATGAGCAATATTTAAACGGCTGTAGAACAAGCAAAAACTGCGCTGCCACACAATGCAAAGGCACTTGAGGAGGGGCCTCGTCTGAAACCCTGTTTTGCAGAGGGAACGGTGGTTAAGCATCTGGAAACGTGGATGGCTTGTTGTGCTGCAGCATCTGGCATGGGCTGGATGGAAACCTGGAGTGCAAGCTGCCACAGTACACTGCTGACCACCTGGAAAGGAGTTGATGGATGGATGGAACCGTGCTGGACTATTCACATGTAATGTATTTTCCATTGTCACATAAGGCTTCCTACAGGAATCTGAATATGAAAAAGATTCAGGGTAGTCTTGTCTGCGACAGTCTGAGGCATTTTGCACATCTAACATCTTCCTGGCACAATGGAAAAGCACAGAGGAGAGACTCTGAGCTGCTCGGCTCCAGAAATCACTCCACACAGCAGCAACCTCCGGTAAAACAGCCTCACAGCTGCTCTAAAGAATTCCAGCTGGTAACACATCCTCATGAGGAGCCATCTGCTAGCAAGAGTGCATCAATACTGTGCTGATATGCCTACAGTCTCCACCCCATAGGCTACAGGTGCAAGCAGCACAGCAGGCTTTCGCCATCCAAAAAGCTTACGTAGTCCCTGGCTTGGAAGATGTGCCTTCCCTGCAAGCTCTTAAGGGCTGGGGGAATCAATCTTCCAAAACAACGCCTTCCTGGGTACATTTGTTGACAGCAAATTATTTTGTGCTCAAGAGCCTTTTTGAGCACCCTTTGCATCCCACTTTTAGCCTCAGATGGGCCAGGAGCGAGGTACGAATGATGTGCGCGGAGCTGCTGAGCACTAAACAATGCTCCTCCCTGTCCATCTCTGCTCACCTGGGTTTGCCAACAAGCCACACGCAGATGAAAGAGCAATGGCCACAGTGGACTTCAAGCACCCAGAAAAAGCCATTGTAAAAGGCTGGGAAGGAAAATCTCCATCTAGCCTGTGTTTGGGGAGGCACAGTGAGAAGCTACACACACCACACCAGAGGCAGCTGTTTGGACATTCTTGTCTGTGTCACTTCATACTAAAGAGAACTTTAAAGGCCAGAAAAGATCCCCACTCCTTAAATTTTATTTTTTTTGTATCCTTAAAATTTCTGTGTAAATATACTGAAGGAAGACACCAAGCAGAACTCTTTTATAAGTGCCTAGGTAAAAGCATGCTACTTTTGGGGATGGTACCTGTTATGAAAGGAAGCCAATGTCTTCTTGGCATCAATGGCAGGCACAGAAACTCTTGCAGCTCTGAACAACACATCCCACACACACAGATTCATATCTTTTCCTGGCTACAAGCCTCAAAAGCAGGACTAGAGCATGAATTGGGCACAACCCACTGAATCAGCTCAGTACCAACCTGCCATATAGGGAGGATGCCACTGGCACAGGGGGAAGGACCCACATATGTGGTTACCCTAATTACCTCTTTAAAGGGCTGGGCTAAGCCAGAAAAGTTTACAAGGACAAAAATAAAACCTGCTCTGTACTCATCAAATCTCTTGCTGGGCAACCTCTGGGTAACCAGTGCCCCACCACAGGAATGTCACAATCTCCCATGCTGGCACAATAATCCAGGGACTGTTCCTGAAGGTTAGGGAAGTTTATTTTTACAACTTTGCACAGTGCCTACAAATCTATCAGCCACATAACATCTGGTTCAGGCACTGCCCTTTGAATGGCTTTTCTGTTGGTGCAGTAATTAAAGGTATCCCAGGTGACACCTGATCCCTTATCAAGTTCATTAATTTAAGTGGAGTTATTTGGCTCTCTATTTTCTATACTTCATAATGTATTTCTAACCTTTAAAGTGACATAGGCAAGGACCAGATTGCAGGGGCGCTTATTAACAGCCTATTAAAATATTTTATGGCCTTTATTTTTACGTTGCCATAGGGAATCAAGTATTTTGCTGTTGTTAAACAGGCTCAGGATTTATGTTGCGAGAGCTTCAGCACAGCCGAACACAGGGTAATGCTAGGAAATGAGCTGGGAGAACAAACTCTCATTCAGCTCTCCATGTGCTGTAAAGCTGTCACATGCAGATGGCAGCAAGGGGCCCTCCAATGCAGGCCTTTGGTTTGGTTTGTTTCATTAAATATAAACTGATACAACAAGACACAAGACTCTGGGACCTGGGTGCCTTTTTACTAACCCTGTAGACCCAAGGAGGGAAGCCCAGAAAGGATCTTTGTGGTCCCCTGTGAAACAAGATGTTCTGTGGCTTTTTATTCCAGAGATGCTGTAACACATCCACATTTTGCAACTGATTTAGAGCCAATGACTGTGCAGGAAGACCATTCTCTTACTTGCAACAAGACTATGATTGAATATAGAAGACAACTATAATCTTCATGAAAAATTTTCTAGAGATTGCAAGCCCCTTGCTTCCCTAGGAAACCTCCCTCCAAGGTGAATTCCCCTCTCTGTTACAAATCTGCACTTCCTCCTAACTCAAGCACATCCAACACTGAGACAACACATGTCTTGAATTTAGAGACTTAATGATGTCCTGCTTAGGTATTCAGAAATTACAATCAAGTCTGTTCTGAAATGCTTGGTTTGATAAACTTCCTAGGGTGAGCCTGGGGTCTTCCCGAGTTTATGTTATGTTGCTCTTATTTTCTCAAGCATAAAAAGCAATTTGTAATGAAGCAACACATTTGGAAGAGTATCAGCAACATATTTAAAAGTATTTTAATTGCCTGTGTTTTCAAAACGTTTTAATGAAGTCAAATCAGGAATAAACACTCATCTGCCAAAGAACCTATAAAATATTTTACAATGACATTATAATTGATGCAACTGGTTGTATAAATTCCTGGCATTTTAAACAAAGATACTAGAGATTAGCTCAAGAAGATTATTCAGTAGGCATTTCTTATTTCTGCTTTAATTGCAAGGGTTTTGTTGTTTTTTCTTCCCAATTTTTAATTTAAATGTCATACTGTAAGATGATTTTGTGTGGGTAATCTTAAAGAGACTGTTCTCAGCGAGCAGTGCCTTAGCACTAATGCATGACAAGTAGCCATATTAATAAATGTTATTAAATGTACCATGCCTTTAATGCCTCATCCAAGACCAAATGACAGACTATCTTTCTAGGATCAATCCTGAACATCCAGGAGGGATTTCTCCTCTAATTTAATTTTATAGCAGAGGGATGTCAGGAGAAATTGAGGCTCCCTGCAGAGCAGACTCCCCACAACCTGGGCAAATAAGGGCTCTGGGGGTTTCTGAGCTCACTGGGGTCTCCTGCATTGGTGCAGACTCCAGTTCCCTTTCCTCCCAATCCTCGAGGGAGGAGCTGCACCTCAGAAACTAAAACTTCACCCAAAGGACCACACCAAGTCGTGGCACACCAATGGCACTGTGAGCCTTGCCTGCCGAAAAAGGGGGGCCCTGACCTGGTTTAAATGAAAGCTGTACCCACAAGAGTGGCTCAGCAGTAAGAACAACAGCCTTGCTGAGAGCTGCCTTGCAACTGTGCAATTCACACATCCTCTAACAAGCTCCCCTTGCGCCTCTTCTCCCTTTCCTATCACGAAAGAGAGAGCAGAACCCACTTGAAACCAAGCTGCACCACGCGCTCCTTTCCTGGGTGAGCAGTAAAGCGCTGACTCCCAACAATTTCCTCCTCCTGAAGCTCATTAGATGGTTTTATTAATTAGCAGGCTCCCAATCTTAAAATGCGCTGCACCTGAAATCTCGCTTGTGTTTTTGAGGAGAGTAATTAAAGCCAGAGGTAGTTGAATAAACAGGCACTGACAGAGACTAATACTCTATCAATATAATGAAGCAGCTTGCTAGACAGTAAGATGCCCAGGCTCAGATGTTAACCCAGTACAAGGACAAAACATGCTTTGGCTGGCAAACACATCCACCCGCTGATGTGGGCACCTCCAGGCAAATCCTTGATAACTTTGCTGAAAGCAATCAGACTCTGGGGGAGAATTTGGGTCATGGAATCTGTCAGGGGCCAAAACAAACAGAAAACAAGTAAGGCAGCCGCCCTCAGAGCACACAGAAGTAGTAATAATCAACAGTTTCAACACCTTCCCTGTAGAGACTGCAATAATTAGCTGGTAATTATTGGGCACGATTTCCTTTACATCGACTAGAAGGTTACCTGCTTCAAGGACAGAAAATGTAGCTTTGCAAAAATTGAATGGAAAATGCCAACAATGGTAGCCAAATCCCAGTACAGTGCTTCATCATCAGCCACTTGGTATCTTTTTAGAAACCACTCTGCAGTGCCACAGCTCAAGGTACTATCCCTGGATAGCACTGCTGCTGGCAGAGCTGGTTCCCCTGTTTTGCTCCTCAGAGGAATGAGGGAATAAACAGCAAAAGACAGAAACAGGCAGAGAAAAACCACTTACTTGATATTGTCAAGACATCCAGATTCAGGTTTCAGTATGGCAGTATGATGAAACATTTTATATAGAGCAATCCCAAGGAAGATGACGTTAAGCTGCAATGGAGGGGGAAGAAAAAAAAAAGGATTATGTGACACAGCACATGATGGGGAGAAAGTCAGCTCCTTCTCTATAACAGATGGGTTACTGTAGGAAATTAGCTCACAGTCCAGCTTAATAATGACAGAATCACAGAAAATTTCTAAGCATTTTATAAGGTGACCTCGCCTGTAGATTACAGGACTGGTGATGCCACAGCCTTACCAGAGCTGTGGCACTGTTGATACAAGGCTGGCTCTAGCCTCAACTGTAGTGCTTCAAACAGCATTATGGAAAATTAAAAATACTTGCTGTAAGGGCTTTTCTGTGTCTGAGAGGTGTACAGTTGTGAAAAGTCAGTCCAAGCATCTTACTTAGCACCCCCATTGTAATGAAGCATAAAAGCATCTTTTTCTGTGAATACACCTTCGAAACACATTGTAATGGGGCAGATGGGCAGGGAAATCACAGCTGATGCTTAGCACAATGCAAAGTTGAAAAACAAAAAGAAAAAATGGTTTGATGTGTTCTGTAAAATATGGTATGGTGTTTCCATGCCTCAGTGTTCACAAGGCGGCCGATTCCTGGAAAGGAGTTTCCCAAAATCCCAGTCTAGGACTTGGGACATAATCAAAAAGGGAAGAGATCTTTTTATGAATGAATTGCTTAAGAGAAAAAAACCCCCAAGAGTTGTAGTTGGTGGCATGGCCCCTTTCCTGATGTGGAAGGTTGCTGAAATGGCTCCCAAGTTGCAGGAGAAGCAGAAGAAGCAGAGACAATGTCTGCATTGAGGTGAGAGGGCCTGGTTTTCTGTGCTAGCCAAACTGTAGTCTAGTCAAAACAAAGGTTGGTTTATTTAAGCCAGATTGTAGCGATTAAAGTATAAGAAAACTCCAGCTGTCCCTAAAGTTGGGTTCTCTACCTTGTTGCTGTGTTAGCTGATATACCGGCAATGTGCTAAACATGAAGTCACATGAGTTTCAACTTCTGTTGGTTAGGAAAAACCCTCAAACTTCTTTTCCAGTTTGTGGTTTTGGTTTTTTTTGCTTGGTTTTTTGATTTTTTTTGTTTTGTTTTGTTTTGTTTTTGCATTAGCAATGCAAAACTTCACTCTGGAATTCAAAATGGTTGTGAGCAGTGAGTGGCATCGAAGTAGTTTGGCACTTCTAAATGTCCAGTGGTAGAAACTAAACTCTGCAAGTGCTTGCTCTGAAGCTCCCTGGTCCATTTTGATCAAGTATTTTGCAATGCCAAGAGCCTCACATAATGAGGGTCTAATTGCTATGCCAGGTGGGGTCAAAGAAGAACATGCCTTCCTCAAATTAATCTGTGTAAATTAAAGATAAAGAGAAAAGGGACAGCAAAAGTTTTATTTCTTGACCTGAGAGATGGAGTAGTTAATTAGGAGTTCTTACCATAATTATCAAGGTCGCTGGTCCTATAAAGCTCCAAATGAAGTAGGTGTCAAGTCGGAGCCAACATCTGTAATGAAACACAGGGGAAAGAAGGCATTCAAGGACTGCACCCAGGACATACATCAAGAGTGAGCGAGTGACAGAGAAGAATGTGAGCTGCAAAACACGCCGGTGGGAGACAGGAAATATTACATTGCTTGTTCATTTAAATGCTGAATTATGTGCCCAATTTCTGACAGCGCTATTGATGGAGTCAGATAATTACCTCTGGAGGAAGCAGGGAGAAAATGGCACAAGGCCTATTTGCTAAGGCTTTCTGCATCTGTCGGAAAAATTCCTTACACCGTGGGTTTTTTAGGGAAGGGGTCTGATGAACATCCACAGAGCTTCTTCTTTGCTTTGTGCTCCTCTTTGCTCCTCTTTGCTCTCCAGCTCTGATGCAATGCAAGCTGTCTGTCAGCTGTCAAGCGAGATGACATTTCTCCAGCAAGTACATCAGAGAAACTTTGGAGCAAATAGGAAGTATGAATTGGATAACAGAAGGCTGGGGTTTAATTAGGTTCAGAAACCTCCCCTTTAAAGTGTTTTATTTCTCTGAACCTCCCGAGTGTTTTGTTTCCACTAATGTTTCCAGGGTTGCATATGGTCTGCGCTATCACAAGAAGTTGATTCATGGCCTAAAACTAAATTATTAATCGCTTAATTTCAACCGCATTTAATACTCCCCACATTTTTTAAGGCCCCTGGGAAATTACATTTCCATTCCTAGTTCATTCCAGGCGACAGGAAGATAAAATGGAAGTGACTCGTTACAAGGCAGATGAATGTAAATTCCAAGAAAGTTTCACATGATGTTTAAAATAATAATATCTTGACATCTTTGCAATGCTGCAAATCACAGTTCCGCTTATACACAAAGGACTGAGAAAGCATAAAACCACTCTTATACTAAACATCCGATGGAATTTCATGATTAGGCAAGTGACAGGAACTGTATATATGAATTTATCATGGTGGTGGAGATAACAGTTCTCACAAATGACAGCTCTAGTGTAAGTGCCTAATGCTTTTTCCCTTCCAATGGACTTTGCAACAGGCAGAAAGGTCTGTGCCAGCAGCCCCATGGGAGATGATCAGCAGGAGATGCCTGACGAGAGAATAAAACGTGCCCTGAACCTCTGTGACTGGGAGAAGGCAAGATATGAATAAATTCAAATATGCAGAGAAAACTTCTCACTTCCCTCCCTGACCATATAAATTTCAGGTCTCATCAGTGTTGGAGATGTATTGATAAATATACACACACTCATAACGCTATTTGTAACAAATTAAAATACTGTCACTTCCATGACTGTCATTCCTGAACTGCCTCTGCAGCTGCTCATTCAGAATCTTCATGTGATAGCATCAAAATCTTAATGGGAGAAGCAAACAGAGGCTTCCAGACTGATTGCTGGGAAACCTTGTTTCCTCCGTGGCTGCTGAAGTTCAAGGTGATTTAGATGCAGCTGGTAATGGAACAACATGAGTGACTCGAAACTACTCGAGTCTGATTCCCTATAGGAAAAGGTTTATGTGATCATGACATCTGTGTATCACCCATAATAACATCTGAAATGTCGCCCAATTGCAACTAGATTTGACAAAGGAATAGAGGTTTCAAGGATAATGAAGTCCCTGTAAAAGTGCCCCCCCATTCGCACGCAACGATGTCCGCATAGCAGCAGCTCACATATTTACACGGCGTTTCAGACTTTATACCTACCCCATCCCCCTCAGGAAAAATGAGTAACTGGTGTTTATGCCTCAGCTGCTGCATATAAATCGCAGAATACGCAGCCCCATCACTTTTTTCTACTGATAATGAGTGCTGGTGTGTGGGAGAGGACTCAGAGGGTTGTGGGGGTTTTATTTTTTTTTAATGAAAATATTTTCAACTTTTTTTTGACAGTTTAACATTCAAAACAACCCCCAGTCCTTGCTGCTCAGGAGTTGGGAACCTTGTATTTTAGTGGTCATCAGCTTGGTTTTCCTTCAGCATAAAGAGTGACCTGGCTCTTGGAAAGTCTGGGGGAGAGGAAATGCATAAACCCTCTCTTTACTTCTTGAAACATGGTGACCACCCTACAGTAACATCTGGTGCAGCTGGTTTTGAATTCATATAGATTGGGAGGTGGGGAAAACCAGGGAAAGCTGAAATACAGAATGAGCAAAAAAGCTGTGCCAGGCTCAGCAAAGAAGAGAAAAGCAACTGGTTCCTTTTCCAGACAGCAAAAAGAATGAAATTTTCCACTCCACTTCCTTAAAATATCTGTCTCTTCAGCTGTAGAAAACAACTGAGTGACAAGAGATGGATGCTGTGGAAGAGAAAGAGCAGAGGAACCAGGTCTTGCCACCAGGATAAGTGGGGGCTAGGCATGGAGCAAAAGGAGCCCTAGGAGAGATGGCTTCACCTAAGCTGGAGCACAGCTTGTGAAAAACAAAAAAGACTTTTTTTAGGCTTCTCTGCACACTTCAAAGAATGCAATGCCTTTTTTTATTTGTTTGAATTGAAAATTTACTTTTCTATGAAACTGTATAATACTCAGCCTTGGGGGGGTCTTAAAAAAAAAAGCCAGGGTTTTTGGTGGTCATCAGGAAGAGATGAAACTTTGAACCTGTTTAAGTCATACCTCATTAAAAATGCAAATTAAGACCAGAACATCAAAACACAGGCATCCCGCCAATTGCGTTGTGGAGCTGTAAATTGCTAATCAGACAAGAACCACACTGAGCTTTTCTTGCCTTAGAAGACAAAAACCCACACGCACAATGAGCTGCATAAATGAGCTCCTCAAAAACAAGGAAGCAATCAGGCAACTCACTTCCCAGAGTTGCTAATCTTGGGCTGCCGAGTTACTTGTGACCCTCCACGCACAGCTGCGCTGTGAGCACGGACTTGCCACACTGCAAGTTTAGGCTGTGCTGCCACTAAGCAAACGAGCTCCTTCAGGGCTCAGTGCGAGGCAAAGGATCATCAGGAAATGTGTGTATGTAGGGAATACTGCTCAAAACCCCACTGGCTTCTTCTAGGAGTCACCCCAATGCATTCAGTTCTCATGACAAGCTCCGTGGCGCTGCTCTCCTTTGCTTTTTTAATTTCCTCCTTTTCCACAGTGGCAACTCACAATATTCACCTAAAGCTTTGCCCAAGTAATAAAGACTACAAAGAGTTTACTCTATTTTCTGCATGAAGAGAAGTCAAATACTAAACTATCCCTGGTGTGCATTAAATATAACCAATAAACAATCATTAGCTGCCATTGGACCATAAAATTTGAAGAGCCCTAAACATATCATGTTGTTCATGGGAGCTCAGCAGTCTGTTTCATGTGGCTCTATAGCCTCCTTGTCAGGGTGCAGTAATGGGATATGTATGCACCAGACATGCCTTTCAAGGGTGCAATATAGGTTCTGCTTAATGGAGTTCAGCATCCACACAGCTCACGCTTCCTCCTCCAAATACTGGCAGCAGCACTGCAAATAAAACAAGTTCAGTGGAGCCACCCAAGACAGACCACATTGTTAGAAGCTATTTTCTGAGCAGCATTTACATGCATGAAATGTCGGCGCCTGGCTGATGGACTCGGAGGCTGTGTACATACACAGGGCTTTCATTCTGCTTTCTGACAGCTGGATTGCTTACCATGTATACCCTGCTTTATAGCATTCCAAAAGGGGGGAAGAAGGGGGGAGAAACAAAAGAGACATCCCTGCCATGATGGATTTGATCACAACTGGATGAATATACCTACAAGTGCGTTTTCTAAAATATATTGAACCACTTAAAGCATAGCTGCTTTGCGCTGCAATTTGTAAGAGGCTTTGATAAGAAACCCAGGAAAATATGGAAATATAGAATAGCTTCTTGCTGCTGATTTGGGGTGGCCTGCTTCTAGCATGAGTCCTCTCATAGGCTGCTAAAGCCATAATTGAGCTTTTACTGATTTTTAGATGCAAATTATTTTCAAACACTAACTACAAGTGCAAATACTATTCTCTACAATATTTTCTTTGAATTTTGCAGCATTGCCCACCATGACCTTTCACATCGTATCTATCAAGGAGATGGATGGATTTGGTTAAGACACAGGATAAGGCAAATTATGTATCTTTTAATTTTTTTAAAGTACAATCCCAGTATCTTCTTCTTTTGCAGCAAAACTTGAGCTGTGGCCATTTAAGACCCAGTAGCTGAAGATACAGCCTGTAAGAAATGGTCACTTGGAAGTTCATGAGAGCATTGCCAGAATCTCTTTGACAATGTGTGGGAACCACATTGTCTGCAGTGGGGTTTCCTGCTTTTCATCTTTAGAGGTTACAGTCAGAACAAGGTGAGACGCAACATTCCTGATTAATCTGGGGGAAAGAACCAAAAACAGTTGAGCTAGCCTGAATGGGATGATCTTTTAAGGGAATAATTATGCTGCTGCTTAGTCATAAAAGCAAATTAATTTCCTAATAGAAGGGTTTTGAACTGTTCTAAAACAAACAAAAAAAAAAAAAAAAGGAAAAGGATCAATCCCTATCCTTGCAATAATTAAGTGTATAAGAGTATCTTTATGGAGCAGCTACTCTAAAATGCCAATATGAATACTAGGACACAGGACACTTCAGAAAATCACAAGCACCAAGTGATGAGTAAAGTAACAGAGGGAGGAACAACTGCCTGTTCCTGGCTGTGTAATCTGGGCATGTGTTACAGGAGGGATTTAGAAAGGAAAATGAAATCAAGAAAACCCTACACTGCGTGTTTAAGCAAATCATTCTGAGATATATGAATGGTGGCACCAAATGCCAGGCAAAAAACAAATAACACTAACAGCTCCATAAGTCCTGCTTAAACAAATGCAGTAAATAATGGAGGGAGGCAAGTAATATATTCCAGGGGATGTTTTACAAAACCTGGCAAAACCAAGTAACTTCTTGCAATCAAATTATGTATGCCTGGCATATAGTTCACTACAAATTCTAATCAGTTCTACCCTTCTAATAACATTATACTGAAAAATACATCATCATCCATCAACCAGATGGAGCATGATAGTTATACAAAACATATTGTATGGTTTTTATTTTCCTCTACGAGAACGTGATAAAATCGTGCATTCTGGAATTAAAAATTATAAATAAATATTTTAGATTTGCAAATCTCTGTAAATATTTATTTGCAAAATATTATATATACATGTTTAATCATTAAAAATACCACTTTGTGCTGTGGGGAGGGAGACATATTTTATTGGCACACACACAGGACTGCTGCCTCTTCAAATGCCAAGATAGTGAATGTTTCGCCTTCAGTGAATTTCAGCCAAACTTTCTGCCTGTACCTTCCATGCCATGGAAACATTTGGGCATCCAAGGAATGTTTGCAAAAGCCAAAGGGTGAACAGTGTGTAAAGTAGCCACAAAATACTACACTGCAAACCGGACAGGTTAGGACAGTGCTCCAGCAATGGCAGATATGCAGGCTTTCCAGACAGCTGGAATATGTTTGAGTGCCCGATGCAGGCCACTGTGAGAAGCTGTGTTCTCCATAGAGACACTACAGTTAAGAATAAAACTGTCTAAAGGGACAAGGCAAACTGTTCCCATACCTGATTCAATAGGTGCTTATATAATGCTCAAGAGGGGGAGTGAATAGAAGAGCTTGTTGGGGCAAAAAGCAGGTGGCAAATGATGGAAAATCTTCTTCAAAAATGGCAATCAGCTGTTGTGTTACTTATTCTTTGCCCTCTAGGTCTGTAAAAATCAGTCAAACTACTTTGGATAAATTGGTAGAGATCCTTTAAAACTTACACCCTCCTACCCTTATCTGTGTGGGCCATTTCCTTTCCTTTCCACAAAGCGTGACATTTATACAAATTCAGGTCCCTGCTCTCCTACTCATGGGAGGAACATAACACAAATATCCATCTGGGATCCAAGCCTGCCTGCTGGCATGGTAATGGATCATGAACAGCTCCACTGCTCTACAGATCTGCTTTTTCAAGTAATAAAGGTTCATATATACTAAAAAGGTTTCAGACAAAAAAAATCTGCAGTTAAACCTAACAGAAGATCAAATGCAACCACGGCCTGACCCAATCTATGCTAAAAAAGAGCTTCAGAACCATCACTGGCTCACTGCTATATATACCTTCATAATGAGCCCTTAACTCAGTTAAAGTGAGACTGGAAAGGCAGACTGACAAGGGAAGAAAAAACAAAAAGGTCAATAAAAACACATTGTTGATCCTACTGTAACTAAGATAGCAAAGAGAATGAAAGGTTCAATCTTCCCCTTGTTTTCCATTAGATGGTGTTGCATGAAAATCTAACTTGTGCTTCCGTATCAGCTTCAGCAATGTTGAAAACACTCAAGAATTTTTTTAATGACAAATGATATAGCTGTTCTGATTTGCAAAGAGCCTAATGCACTCCACAGTCACCACCTATTTTGCCTGCAGGCTCTGTTGATTTGACAGAACAGTTTTAAAAAAAAGAGGAAGAAAGCAGTATCTTCATCTAAATAAGAAATACTCTTTGGAGAAGGAGGATCTTGCTGATATAGTACCAAACTGAGACTTGGGACAGTCACCTCTGCTGATTTTATGCAATGATGTGACAAAATTTTCCTCAACTGACTTCCCTAGAAAATACCTTTGCAAATCAACTCCTAGTGGGGAATTTGTCCTGCAAGAAACACGGAGATAAGGCAAATCATGCCTTGAACAAACCCTCTGGGCTCCTCACATGCATTTGCTGCCCCCACTCCCATCTCTCCTGAGCAGGTCCAAGCAGTGCCAGGGTCACTCACACTTTGTCTGTGCCGTAGCTCCGGTAGTCCACTGCTGCCGACACGGCCACGATCAGCGCAGGCATGCCGTACCCCACCAAATAGAAATACTTCCTCCGGGAGTGCTCGCTCTCAAAAACCTCCACCAGCATGATGTAGAGCTGCACCCCCTCCAGGAACATCCAGGTGAAAGCTGCCAGGAAGAAGAAGTGCAGGAGGGCAGCAAAGACGGCACAGGCGATCTGTGTGAGGATTGAAAAGAGCAAAGGGAGGTGTTTGTACCATGACTAATTAATGCAACAGTAAGGAGTAGTTGGAGGCTTAATAAAAATGAGGTTGTTCCTCCCTCTCCAAAGGAAGAACTTTTTTTCACTTGGAAAAGATGTGTGAATTGTTTTATATTGCATATAATTGTTATGATATTAGAAGATACAGAGGTAGCCACGTACACAGCCAGGCAAATGAAGCAATGAAGATGTACATGGTATAAGCTCCTTTTTACAACCTGCTTATTACACATGCACACACATTATTGACAAGCAACACACACACAGCCCCTGAAATCACAATAGGCGTCAGTATGTGAGTCCCAGTGTTGGAATTTTGGAAACTGAGAGTTTCAGACTTTTCAGTTATCAGCTGGAGGCCCAGCCCTGTGAGGACTCATGCATGGAATGAAGACACTGCTGGAATGTTTCCCCTGGTCAGGCACTGCAGATGCACTGAGACAAGAGCCGGTGACAGAAGCAGAAAGGGCTTTGCCTCTTACCGGCTGGTCAGTCCGGTTGATGCCGATGAGGAAGAGGAGCTCTGCCACGAAGAGGCTGATGCACAAGTTCTTGTGAATCGTGTTGCGGTCGCTCTGCAGCCCACGGAAGAAGCAGAAGGTGAAGATGCAGATCAGGAGGCAGACCAGTGAAAGCAGGATGCCAACCCACGTGATGAAGTCCAGGAGCAGGTCATGGACTGCATCACTGTGCTGAAAGTAAAACAAAAAAAATCTCATCAGCTGCATGATGCATGACTTCTAATGCATCCCAGACACAGAGTAAGGTTGTCTGTGCCACAAGGCACCAGTACCAAAAAGATTAAATGGACCTAAACTTGAACCCCGCAGCAAGAAAGATGCAACCTGAAACACAGACTCCAAAGTGTATTGCAAGCTGTAGGTACCCTGAACAGACTCAGACCCCAAACCTTTGCAGAAACACAGTGCTGTTGACAAAATACTGAGATTTCAGGGCTGGTTTTGCATGCGGTTCAATCTCGCACAAGCGTGGCAAAGGAGTGCCTGGACACACGTTATAAAGAACCATTGAACAGAGTGATTCAAGTGCAAAAAAGCATTTCATGCTAACAACATCATGTCCAACAACTGCAAGTCTATTACAACCATTTGCCAACAGTGAAAAAAAGACTCTCTTTAAATGTTCAGAGACGTATGAGCTTGGAGGCTTTAGAAAGAAAGAGATCACTTAATTTTTTTGTTTCTTTTTCCACAAGGGAAGGAGAAAAGAAGTTTGCTTTTTCTTTTTGAAACCCTGGAGTTATATTTCAGAACTCCTGGGAAGTCAGATTGATCCCAAAAACATTACTCAGAAAAAAAAAGACTTTTTAACATGAATTTGCTTTTAAACTGTAACAGAACAGTGATTTTAAGACAGCCTGGAAACTGACTGATTCCCTGTGATGAACTCTTAGCATGGATGTACTTCAAAGCTGTGCAAACGAAACCAGTGCAAAGACAGGCAACAAAGTTTTGTGAGCAGCAGGATAGGTGAGCAATGGCTCTGCTGACAAAACACTGCTGCATTGCTCCTGAGCTTGCATTGCATGGCCCTCACAGAAAGAGGAGGCATGTGATGAAACCCTCTTGGTGAGAGTATCCCCACCACCTTCTTCCTTATTCAGGCTGTAAAACTTGCCTGGAACCTCCAAGCTTCCACCAGATGCAGTGAAATTATAGATATCATTACTTAGCAAAATGTAAATAAAACACAAGAAATACATGTGAGTCATGAGATGACTGCTTGGGTGTAAGTGGTTAAGAGTCAATGAGCTGGGAAAAGACTGGCTGGAAATCTCTGGGGGCATTTCACAAAGACCAGAGCAGCTCGAAGCTTTGTGGTTGTGTTATAAATGACAATCACATTCTCCACCATTTCTGGAATTTCCATGACTTGGGCATTATGTAGGCTGGCTAATACAACAGTGTCACACTTTAAAAAGCCAGGGCAAAGTGGAAACATTTTTCTCTCCATGGGATAAAGGCTTATGACAGATGGAGAGAAAAGGTGATTAATTTACCCATTTTCTTTGCCTGCTTGCCAATGATAAAGCCTCATCAAATGTCAGGCCTTTCCCAATATACACTCTGCTATGTTGGCACCCGCCAGAAACATCTCAAATCTCCCAGCTCTTTGGCTTTACCAGCATGAATGATAGGCATCAAATGATAATGAAAGATGAGGAGTGATTCTCTGCTCCATCCCTCCCATGCTGGAAGTTTTGTCTCCAGGAAGACTTGGAAGTGGAGAGATGGAGGGCTCCTTTGCCCAAACCTCCTTGCATCTCTTTCTGACTATTTCCAATGCCTAAGGAGCTAGAGGTCACAAGTCCAACAGGAAGACAAGAAATCACTGTGTGCTTTCTGTGGCTCATGACAGAAATGCCTACTCCAGCCAGCTCATCCAGCAGCACCCAGAAACCTGACAAGATGAAGCACATCATTTCCCTGGCAGCTGCACATTGCTTTATCTCAGTGTCATTCCAGCTCATCCATCCCTCTTAACGCTGCGGAAAAATGTTAATGCAAACCTTGCACCTTGCAAATCATTCTTTCTTTTGTCTGAGTCTGCAGGGGAATGGCAGGAGAACGTCTCCCTGAACAAGCCCTCATCTGATTAGACTGGCCTGCCAGGCTGAATGGACCAAGAGCTCTTGGGTTGGGCAACAGGACAAGGCAGCTAATGCAGGGAGAAAGAAACCAGGCAGACTTTGGTCAGATGCACACACCCCACCCAGATGTGGCCAGAGTCATCCACCCAAACGCAAATTTAGCATGGTGCAGGGAAGATTCTCCAAGGGTTTCTCCCCCTAGCTAAGGTAAGTCTCACAGGTCCCAGCTCCTGCACCTCTTATCACAATACCACAACTCTGCTGAATTTAAGATGTGATGCAGGAATTACAGGTGGTTTTGCTCTTGGAGAGGGATCCTACCATCTAGGTTCTTTGTCTTCTTCAGGGAAGGGCTGCTTGCCCAAGAAGCTCACCACACTTAGCAATATACATGCTTCATTGCTGTATTATTATTATTGTTATTGTTATTATTATTATCATCATTCTTACTGCTTTTCTTTTTAATATTAATCGTAAAGATAATACTGATTTTATGTACAGAACACTTGTCCCTGGAGTGCTACGAAACAACCATTAAAACAACTTCTCCATATAATTACAAACTCCCTCCTCAAACTCAACAAACTCACAGAAGAACAAACAGAAAGGGATAATAACAATAAACTGGGAACAAGAGCAATTTAAAAACACCCCAGGGGAAAAAAAATATGAATTTGTAGCTTTTCTAGTAAAGTCCAAGAGAAGAAGTGAGCTGAATTTTAAAGGCTGGGTACACTCCAGCCTGTTTGGGGTACCAAATTTCAGGTGCTACTTCAGAGCCAATGGATCAGGGAAGAATTGATCAGCACTGGCATTCCTTCCCATGGCAGTACCAACTGCTCCCTCAGGGCAGACACATCCAGAGCTTGTACACCAGCAAGTACAACAAAAAGCAACTTGCCTTTTGCTGGAGACTGAAACTTGTAAATTACTGCACTGTTACAGCAATCAGAATAATATGGGGAAAGGAACAATAGTGGTAACCTGTCCCAGTGCCATAAGCTTTTCCTTGCTATCACCCGATCGCTGTGTGACAAACAAGGAGCAGCATAACCTGGTTACACAGTTGGTACATGGAGTTCCAGGGTTAAATATGATACAGGGCACACCAGGATTTTGTATGCAGGTCTCAGCCTTCAAGCCTGGTCTCTTAACCATAGAAAACTGCAAGAAGAGAAAATCTTCTCTTTACCCTGTCCAGCACCGCTCAAAACTCCTTGACTGAGGATAAAAACAGCTTTGATGTGCCTGCTGACCACTGAATCACAGCATGGTGAAGGTTGGAAAGGACCACCAGTGGAGTTGTCTGGTGTGACCTCCCTGCTCAGGTCCAACTGGACTCTGTGCCACTGATCATGACCCTCTGGGATCTGCCATTCCCAGAAGATCCCTACAGAGATCTTTCCAGCACAATGAAAGCCCTAGGGTCTCTAAAGCATGCAACATACATCTGAGACCACCAGTGTATTGGCAACAGTCACCTCTTGCTTCTCAATAATCTCCCCAAATACTTGCACAACCAGAACAACCCACGAGAAATACCAGATACCAGTCTAAGAAACAATTTCCTGACAGCATCAACCAAAAACTCCTTTCCCAATGCACCATGGCTCTCCAGACTGGTGCTAACGGCACAGCATGCAAGACACTGAGGTTTGTTACCACTAAGCTACACTCGCTTCACAGGATAAGGTGACACACAGATTATTTTCAGCACAGGAACAACTTACTGAGTAATTGAAAAAAATAAAACAACACACTTCAGTGACAGGGTTTCTATACTAAGTACATTTTACATTTATGATTTAGGTATGAACCCAGCCCAAAGCCCAGCAAAAGGAGATGTCTCTGGCTTTGGAATAAAGACCTGGTTTTGTTCCAGAGCAGTAAGAGGGGAGTGCTGATGCGGATTTGTGCAGGAGGAGCACTGGTAGCAACCACAGCAGGGTGAGCAGGCAGCCCCAACACTATTCAGGCTGGGAAAATCAATGAGCAGCTCTGGCAGTGCCTGTACACCAGGGCTGAGCTAATAAAAACAAATCCCAGGGAATGTCAGTGTATGACAGAGTGGCTCTCCCTGAGATGAACAGCCATTTCCTCCCTTATTAAAAACATCAGTAGAAGAAAACAGCAGCCAAACCAAGCTGCCAGCAGCAAAGGACACATTCCTTTGCCTAATCTGTCCCTCCAGGAATGGAAGAAGTAATATCTTTGGGGGTGGAAGAATAAGCAAGCAGTAAATAAAAACAGAATGTCATCAACTAGCTCAAATATGACCACTCGATGCCTGGTGGGAGCTGGCAGAGTGCTGGACTGGGCAGGGACCCAAGTGGGACAGGTTTGAACTTCTGTGCATTGCTGATGCTGCTTCTTGGATTTGTAGCTCTTTGGGGCCGTGCAGGGTCCCTCTGCCCTTTTTACCCCCATCTCTAGTGGTGTGAGAGGATTTACTGCTATGACCTGGCTGTAATGCTTTGTGGCTATGTGCAAAGGGCTACTGAAGAGGCAGATGGTTTTGTAGGTGTGCCAAAAGCACCAGCTGGGGTACATGGACTGAGAGGAAACTCCAAGGATTCCTGAAGTGCATCTGAGCTGGCAAAAGGCATCACCTGCTGTGGCTATGAAGGCATGAGAGGCTTTAAGGGAGCTTTTTCCTTTCTGTGGCCAAGAGGAATACAAGCTGGGGGATCCCTTTGCTTTAGCATCCATCCTCTCCATCTTCCCTAAGGATGCACCAAGGGAGGTAGGTAGCTGTTCTCCACAGTGAATACAGCACCCATGGACCTGGTATGCATCCCCTCTGAGCTCTGCAAAGGTGATGCCATCATTGGCATCATCAGGTCCTAACCCAGGAACAAAGAAGCAAAATTCCCACCTGAAGCCCCTGTGCAACATTACTGTCTTCTGACTTTAGCCATTCACAAAATGACTGACATCCCTGAGCATTCCTACAAGGTGGTTTAGTCACCTTTTCTCTCCTTGCCTTAGTCCACAAAGCTGCCTTCATATTCTGCATGGGCAACACAGATGAGCTTCCTCCTCTTCTGCCTTTCTCAGCAAAATAAAGGCCTCCCAGCAGAACTCTCTCCCACAAACTTCTCTCCAAATATGCAATGGCCTTCCAGCAACTGCCAGAAGCAGCAGCTATTTTAAGTCCTACAAACCCCCATAGGCAGAACAAAGCTGTATGGGGGCAGGTGTACACAGAGAAATAGGTACAGACCTCACCTCACCATGCGTCACAGACACTACTGCACATACAGCATGTGGCAAGAGCCCACTATTGCCACTGGGCTCACCAAGCCCATTGCAACTGAGAGGCAGCTGAGGTGAGGTTTGGTCGTGGAGAGGAGGTGAGTCTAAGGAACAATAATTGCATCCTTCATCCTGCTGTCCCATGATCACTGGATTTAGGCAGCTCTGATTACTCACGTGGCATCTCCAATCCAAGAAATGAGCTACAGCAGTTGTGCCAAACTCAGCGTAGCCATCCACCCAGCCAAGCTGCCAGAAATGTGAGTTTCTGGAAAGTTTCATAGAGCCAGTGTGAGCTATTATGACTTGCATATGAAATTTAGGACACAGGATCAGCCTGCAATAACTCCAGCTTGCTCCTGTACTGCTTTAGGCAATGGACCTCTACATTCCGCTTAGACTTCCTATATTTTTATTCCTTTCTCTCCTTAGCTTGCCTTATGCTTCCACTCCCCAAATAATTAGCACAGTGTAACATGTTTGTGGTAAAGAAAAACACCTGAAACTGTCCTATGAATTGAAACAGTCAAAACACCTTTCTTTGTTTCCTCCTTTCTATCTGTATTTAAAAAAGAAGCGTAAGATCTGGCACTCACTACATACTGATAAGCAACATTTATCTACCTGGGGGGTACCTTTGCTTATTCTGGTATGGGTGTTTTTTTTAATTGCATTTTCCCACCAGCTCTGAACTTGTTTTCTGGCTGCATAATTTTCCCATGATACATTTAAGATGCATCTGCTATAATTAGTGTGATGCAAAGCACAAGCTTATGAAAAACAACTTGTAAATTTTGAATAATTCTACAGCAATTACATAGGTAGGATGGCTTATTTAACAATGGGCTTTGTTCCACAGCATGGGAGCCATCACATTTTTATAGACAGTGGCTGGAGTGGGACCTGTAGGTGAGGGCCCACTGCTCCTCCCAGCAGTTATGCATCCTTCTTGTGTGCATGGCAAACTCTTGGGCTTGGGCACTGTTATTTTACCTCAGTGGGTAAATAACAAACTCTGAGCCCAACTTATTTTAACAGGCAGAAAACATCTTCAAATTAAATTCTCCTCTTAATCAGGTACTACTGTCCTAGTCAGACCAGAATTGATCCCAGCAAATTCTACTCTTCAAGCACACCAATAAATCCCTGTTGCCATGGTCAGCTGGTGGCATTTTCTGTCCTTCTGGACAAAGACATATTGCTTTTTCATGCTGGAGATCCAGATGGCCATCAATCACCTCTCCTCAGCAGTACTACCTTCCAGCTCCACCTTGCCACACACACTCTGCTAATAATTAAACTGTAGTCCAGAACTCACAGAGCAGTCACTGAGATCCCCCCTGGAGAACACGCCCTGGTGCCATGTTACCAGGCAGGGAGATCATTCACCAGCAGATGTGACACTTGTCAAACTGCTGCTGGTTTTTGATTAAGGAACAGGACTACGATGTCTGCTCCCCATGACACCCAGTCTCATTAGGCAGGGTGCTGTGGATACTCCTTACAACAAAGGATGCTCCCTATGGATCCAAAAATTCAAACAATGAAGTCAGGAAACTACAGATCTCAATCACAGGAGAAAACAGTTTCTCTTGTAAAACTCCCAGAATATTATTAATTGTTGTGTGTACAACAGTCCTTTTTAGAGGTCCTGGTCATTGCCAGAACACTGGTCCAAGAGGTCTTGCAGAAGCACACAATATCATTTCCCCAAGGATCATTCCACCTCCAAGAACACTTGGAATGACTGAGGAATGCCTTTTTGAACCAGCCACAGGATAAAAAAATGGCTCAAAAGCATATCTATGAACAGTGAGCATGAATCAATGAATGACAACAACCTCAATTTGCTGTTAAACCTCCACTTTTCCAAACCAGCAGGTATTGTGCTGCCAAAACTTTAAAATCAACTCATCACAATAGCATAAGGAATGTCATACAAGCCACCTTATATGCCAAGAGCCACATGGTCGGGTCCACCATGGAGTGAGACAGTGCCATCAGGAAGAGCAAGGTGACAAGCAGCTGGTGGGACGAGTTGCAAATGTTTGCATATTTATATCTGAAATATGTATCTGTGTTAATGTGGGAGGAAACCCTGCCCTGCCTTTGCCCTCTGGCCAGGATGATCACTGAAGTGGACATGCCAGGAAGCTGTCCGGTTGTATCAATGTCAGCAAAGTGTAGCCAATTTGGCTCTTACAGCAGTGGTACTTTGGCTGCAGCCAAATGATAAAACATGACCAGAAAGTCTTGAGGGCACTTGTTAACACCCAGGAACACCACTAGCTAATAGCACACTGGTTTGGTACTCAAGAAGCTTCCAGCTGCAGCTCTTTCCAATCTGCTGGATGAACACGGGCGAGGAAGGGTATTAGATACTTTTCCTGCAAGATGAGATAACAGCAGCTCTACTTGTCTTGAGGTTTGGATGGGAAGTGCAGACATGGCTGACCTATTTCCAGCTTGAGAAGATGCTTGTTGAGCACCGGGCTGTGTCTGCACCAAGCAGCAGGGATCACCCCCACTCACACCAGTGGAGTGGATCACGATCTGCATTTGCCAGCTGCAGCCTCTGACTTCAGATACTCAGGCATATCTGTTAATTCCAGGTGGGTGACAATGAGCCAAACAAACATTTCTTATGAAAATTCAAGCAGTTGTAGGAAATTGGCAAAACCAGACCTGGACTGCAGAATGTCATTAACCTGTAAATATGTGCTCTGAATAGGCCAAAATCTTTTGGGCATCAGGGCCTTCTCTTCTTTCTCCAGCAGTTTAGACTGCTCTCAACCAAAGACAGCCAAGGCAGATTAGGAAATGGAGGACCATCTCAACCATCCTCCTGTTCTTGAGTAAAATCCCAAATATGTGCTTTGCTCCCAAAACCACTGTTAATGTGAGAAACATCTACTTTCAGTATTAACTTCTTTAGCTCCAGTGGGGTTAGTCATGTGGAAAGTCAGATTTACACCATGGACAAAAATGCAGGCAAGGGAACCAGCTGGTCGTGCATTGGCCTCAAGTGGATGCCCAGTCTATACAGGATGGTATTGGATGATATTCTCTCTCATGTGTCACACTCTGCATCTCTCTGTCCCACAGTGAGATGCAGACAACGTATTTTTCCCCCTAGCTGGAAGAAGGAAAACACTGTTGGCTCCACACACACACCTCACACCAACACATGTGGCAGTGTATCTGCAGTTGCTGCCACCAGGGCATCCAACCTGCACCCCACAAGGCAGACTGCACACTTCTGTCCCCTCAGCTCGCTATTCCCTGGTGGCACAAGGAGAAAGAACCCAGCCAGACGTTCTGCACCAGTTAGCAGAGGAATGGCAACAGCTAAACCTGCTCACTCGCCATCCCCAGCTCAGACCTGCCCATGCTAGGAGCCTAAGACAGGCTTTGCATTGGTATGACTATTTCCTGTTTCACCACAGAGCAGAAGGAAGACTTACACCAGCTGGTTCTACTTTCACAGTTACTGTCACACAGAAACTTCCCTGCTCAGCTCCATTAGTGGTAACAAAATGGTGCCACACACTGACCACTTTTCCTGCCCAGTGCATTGGCAGCCTGGCAATCTGCAATGCCTACCTTAACTTCCACATGTGCCATCAGGACTGCAAAGTTGGTGAGGTGGTTGCAGGAGCACGTGGTGTGTGTCTTGTTAGTTGTCAGGAGACGACAGCCCTGGGTGGACCAATACCCTGTCATTGTACGCTTCGTGTAGCTCCAGAAGGAACAGTTTGGGTTAAAATTTTCTTCTGACTGCTGCAGAGAAGAAATTAATAAATGCAGTAACAATGACAGGTTCTCAGAGATTTCTAAATGCTATTGAGGCTCTTTGTAACTCTCACCCTTTAATTTTAGATAAATAATCAGCTGTGGTTTATACATCAAGTATTGCTTGCCAATACAGGGAAAGTTAGATTGTTGCTGCACTCTTTGCTAATGCAAACTTAGTTCTTTGTTCTTGATTAATTTCAGACATTGACTAAATCCAGCTCTTCAAAACCAGACTGCTTCATTTGCATTGCAGAGCAGAGAAATTAATTGCTTTAAGCAATCAACTTTTGCAATGACTGAGCTTGGCTAATAGGAGGACTAGCTGTCCTCTTCCACTGTAATTCCACTTTCCTCTAACGTCCCCTGCCACCATGATAAAATAATATTATGGTCTATTCTAATTTATTGGTAGTATTTAATTACAGAATGATGCGTGTCAGCAACTAAGCAATGGGTATCAGCTCAAAGGAGACTTTCTTTACTTCTATTAATACAGTATAAAAGAGATCTTCTCCATAAATAACACAAAGTGCAAAGGAACAAAAGTATAATTCAAAATCTAATCAAGGATTGCTGGGGGCATCACAGCAGCCAACTTTTGCATCATTTCATTTCAGAAACTGCAAAAAAAAAGAAAAAGAGAAGTGCTTTCTGAACTCACACACCTTTATGTGCTTGACAGTAAACACCACAGGATCAGCCAGGTAAACCTTATTGCTGAACTCTTTATTTATTGCTGCCGTGATGACAGGGGAGTTGACAATGACTGAGTGATTGGTTGACATCGCTTCTGTTCCCAACTTCATGCTGGCATTCTCCGTGGAGAGATAGGTGCCCAGGTTGTTGTACAGCACAAAAGCCACCCTGATCTCACCTAGAAGAGAGGTAAGAGGTTAGATAGGCAGGTCGAATCACTGAGGTAGCTTTTTATTTTTTAGATTGCAATTTTTTTCCTCGTACTTCAGAACTTCTCTGAGAAAATGTGAAAGGACCAGGATGTGGCATCTGAAAACCCACCTCTTGCCAATTCCAGGGAGCACCAAGAGGTGCAACAAGCAGTCCTTGGATAAGAAGGGCAGAGCTGCTTCTTCCAAAAGAAACTTTTATAAGCAAACATATGAGCAGAAGACAGACAGGGAAGGTGGGCTTATTTTTGGCATCAGTAGGTGTAACTGGCTTCAGAAAAAAAGAGGCCAGGTGGTCCATTTCCCACCTGACATCACTTTATTCTCCTGGATATACCTGGGAAACATGTTTCAAGCTGAAATGTTGCACAGATGCAGTATAAAACTATAGTTTAGTCTTGTAATAAATTAAGACTATCTCAGAAAAGTGTAGGGACAATTCTGGGAAAAAACCTCAGAATCTTTTCAACACAATTCCAATCACACAATTGGTTAAACAAAATTTCAGAAATTTTATTTAAAAAATACATTTATTCTCTTCATTTGGCAATCAGATAATCAGAAAAACACTATTAGAGAGCCTGCAGAAAGCCGAGTCTACCAGCAACTGTTTTTAACTGAAACCATCCAGTTTGCCTTCTGTTTTGCACATTATTTCACAGTCTATAAATACTTATGGAATGTGATTAGTTCACTTTTATATGTATTAGTTGTGAAGAGGTATGTTTTTGTTTCTATATGAATCACACTGTGAATCTGATGCAGGTGAGGCACTGATTACTCCAAAGGTTCTTCCCAACTTAAATCCTTTTATAATACTTTTATTTGTAGCTCTTTGATGACCTCTGGGCATGTGTCAAGCTGGTGCAAATTGATGGGGTTCTGCTTTAAACAGAACTCCAGTGATACTGTGTTTAGAAATACAAAACTTCCCTTTCACCGCTGCCAATAGACAGCAGAGTTAAAATCCAGCTCTGCTGGAGTTTTGCTACACATCTTGAGTTTTAAACTGTCTCTAAAAGAAATACTTCTCCTCAAATCCTATCTGCAAGCAAGCCAAAAGCAAGACTTTCTGAACCGCCAGACCAAATTTTGTCTAAAATTTTTGGAAATTTTAACACACCTGGTCTGGTTGTAATGCTGCCCTATGACTCCATGTTCTTTATTCTTTACACAGAGGAGGGTGAAGCACTGGCACAGATTGCCCAGAAAAGCTGGGGATGCCCTATCTCTGGAAGTGTTTAAGGCCAGGTTGGATGGCGCTTGAGAAACTTTAGTAGAAAGTGTTCCTGCTCAAGGTAAGGGGGTTGGAACCAGATGATCTTAAAGGTCTCTTCCAAACTAAGCCATTCTAGGACTCTGTGTTTTTCCTGCAGTGACCAAAGCCCCTATATGAGTGTTGTATCCTGATTAAATTTTAAAGGAACTCAGAAATAGGAGCATTTGGGCCCACCAGTATAAACCTATGAGTTTAAAGTTGGTCTACAGTGAGGTTGTAGAGATCAACAAATGTGTCTGCTCAAACTCCTGATCTGGAAATAAATGCCTTGGAAGGATGAAGACCATTCACATACAACATAATCCAAGATTAAGGCACTAAAGATTTAGACTCATAACAGTTAATCAACCTTTTCTGCCATGTTGGCTCATTAGCAGTATTTGCTACCATTGTTTCTTCTCTCTACTTTTTCAGATATTTGTATGGTGCCCTGCTGTGAAGCAGTTTACTAAAATGAGCCTCTTATCCCATCTGAAGCCTCCTACCGCAAAACTCAGCACTTAAAAGCACTCCTCTGGATTCAGCACTGTGCCCCAGAAGCCCCATAATTTAAGGATCTGATGCATTTTTACCATCATAAAATACTTTTGAAGGCTGTGAATCACTTAGCAATATAATACATTCCCAGCCAGCCAACGTAGCTTGCAGTCAAGGGCATGAGCAAATGATGCCACCCGTTAATTAAAATATTGACATAGCAATTAATACTTTACTTATAATGGTTAAACACAAAACAATGCCTAAGACATGACTGCCTGATGAGGCTGGCATGACCTGAGGTGCCAGACCTACCATTTCGACCATTTTGCTTCAAGGTATTTGCTGACAGCTGAATGGCGCTCCCATGGCCCATGTTCTGGGGAAACTTCAGATCTTCCAGATTCCCATCTGTGCTCAGTCTCGCAACTTCCAGCTCTGTGTGCAAGAGAGACAGACACTAAGAAAAAAATCTCTGCTGAAATAATCTCCAACACAGTATTTCCAAGCTAGAAAATAGTGTTCCAGACCAGCTGAGAGGAGGGGAATCAACTTACAATGCTGCATGCTAGAATGTGGTTGGGCTCCTGTTTCTTTTTAAATCTTTGCCCTGAAGAAGTTTTAAATTTAATTTTAAAAAAAGTGCAAATAAATTCTACTCTCTGTGGAAGACAAAAGACAACCAGTTCTTGTAAACAAGAACCTCAGGATATTAAGGACAACGGTTAAAATGAAAATCTGAGAATACTAGTTCTTTGCCACTGGCGATTGGTACTTTCTGTAAATGTTATCAGTGCCCAGGATCTGTATTCATGGAAATAGAAAGAAGAGTTGTTCTCATTTTACATATGCACAGTGGGAGTGCTGGTGCTTTCCATCATGCTTGTTTTTTAATTAAAATCAACAATCAGCTGAATAAAGACACAAATTTGTATGAAATGAAACACAACTGCCTGATGCTGAGCAATCCCCCTGTGAAGCAGCGCTCTCATTGCTCTAGCCCAGATTATACCCTCAAAGCTGGGAGTAATAAAGGCAGGTCAGGTGCTCGTCTTCCATGGGATTTCAGGGGTAGAGAGCTGCCTTATTCCTTTAGGCTCTTTAGGAAAGACTTTGAAGTCCTTCAGACAAAGGTCCAAGACCGATCTAACCAATCACTCTCCAGTTAATCTAGGGACACCAAGACCAAAGCCGGGCTTGGCAGCCTTCACCCTTCCACTGGCTGCTCTCGGCACCGACGGGATCTGCCCCTTACGGATGTTGTCGGTGTTCTCCCGGACGATGTCTGTCTTGAGCAGGTTGTCAGCCAGCACGAAGGCGCTGTCCTCCACCGTGTCCAGCAGCTTGGTGGCCGCGCGCTGCTGCTCGCTCGCGTTCAGGTCCCTCCACGCGTTCAGCGCCTGGGGCTGCAGCAGGTTGTTCACCGTCTCCACCATGGCCTGCAAGGAACAGGGGATGGAGTGAGAAAAGGCTCCAGCGAACCTAAAGCACCAGAGACCTCTGACACATGCTTAGTCCCATCCTTCACACATGTCAGTTTACAGGGGGATGACAGCATCTCCTTCCCCCACCCATTAGGGCAGCCTGCAGTGGAGCAGGAAAACTTTTATACCATCAGATGGGACAGGGAGGAGATACTGATTTTATTATAAATGCAGTCTGGAAATGGTGATTTTCAGCTTCCATAATCACCACCTCTGGGCTTGGAAAAAGAAGGAACTAGGGCAGGTGGGGAAGGAAGGGTAGGAGGAAGATGATGGTTAAGGAAACATGCAGGAAAAACCCATCAGGACTCAAGAGTAGGGCTGGGACACTTAAGGAAGGTATTTAGTATCTGCAAAGGCTACACTCCCTAGAACATTTCCCACCACATAACCTCTGGCAGGCAGCCATGAAGACACAGAGATAGCTGAGTTACACCACTTCACCCAGAGCAGCAGCAGGTGCCCATAGAGATTTAGATAAGACACTACATTTCAAATCACTGCACTCAGGAAGGAGTCAGCCCTGCGGAAACTGCTTCAGTCCCTCCTACAGTGCACCTTCTGCACTGGGCTGCCACGCACAAAGAGCTCTCCCACGGATAACTTCCCACAGGTTAATCTGGATGCACACATAGGATCACAGGAAACTCTGCTGGTCTCATGTACTGCAAAATTACTGCAGTAGAATTTACCCAACCTAAACCCTCCGCTTCGTTACTAACCACAGCTGACTCAACCACTTTTCAGCTAACATTTTAAAATGAGATCAGCTGTACCAGTTGATAGAACTGATTGTGCTGAGGAAAAGGATAAAAAATAAGCTACTTTGATCATGCTTTCTTCAGCTGGTTAGGGTCTAGTCACCAGGCAGAGAAACACCTCCACTGCCAGCTATATGCTAGCTGCAGAAACCAACCTCCCCTTAAAGATGAAATTGCTTTTCATAATAATTTTCTGTATACTGAGCACATAGGCATCAAACCCACACCTCTGCTCTGCAAGCTGATGACAGTCCCATGGGACTTCAACATTTTCCAAGCCTAAAGTATGCCCCATGGACTCACTGTCACGGGAATACCTCAGTATTTACTCCTGAAACTGCTGCTAAAGCCATGGATGGAAAGAAGCTGTGGCATAGCCCATTCTCCAGCAGAGCCCTCAGGAGGAGTGTTCCAATGGCAATGTGTGGTACAGAGAGAACAGAGCATCCTGACTCACTCACCAGTCATGGTCAGGTGCGAATGAGCAGTGAGAGATGTGATCACATCGAACTAGAATTTATTGCTAGATCCATGTGATCTTAACTAACATTGAAATTACAGCAAGGTTCGAGGAGAAGCAAAGACAGCTCGAACTGCCACTGCTGGTGCTTTTAATCCCAGCAAAGACACCTTTCTTGAGTTTGGAAGGTTTCTCACACCACCAAGTTTCCTGCTGAGAGACTGCACCATAATTGGGCTGCTCTGACAGCACAAAGCTCCTACTTTCACAGTTACATTTATTCATGGTCAATTAACTCATTTGTTCTTATGCCAAGCCTCTCCTATCCCATAAGCAGAATGCCTCACTCATTTGGTTTTAAGTGGAACTTGATAACCATGAAGCAATTTTTTAAACTGATTCTTAAACTGATTTTCCTGAATAGTCTAAAAATTATCTTAACACATTTGCTATGCGTATACAACAAACCAGTTGAAATTAGTAGTCAAGAAGAAACTGAAAAATCCATAGCATTTAAATCTGGTATTTTTTCTGTGTTTTAGAATTTGGGGGCCTGATCTTTACAGCTCTTAATAAAATTCTGTAGTATAATTTGGTAGCTTATGTCTTCACAGGCAAAAAAATAGCTGGTATTTTTTTTCAGTGACCAAAAAAGCTTGATTATTTTGTAGTGCAGCTTCTACACAACATGGTGCTTTCTTGTAAAGACCTTTTACGCCTGGAAAGCAGAAAAATAAGGATTTTTCTACCCTTTCAATGTTATCACACAATTTGCCTTACCTCCATTTAGCTCAGCTCCTACCGGTGTCTTAAATTCTCTGCTAAAACAACATCCTGCATACTTTTATCAATATATGAATGGTGGAAAATGTCTTTGCAGCAGATCCAGCTCCTGGCTCTAGATAGAAAGGTAATGTCTATTCATCAGAACATGAAACAGATGCTGAAATATTTGTGTTACACTGAAACATCTGCTGCAAAGACTTTCCCCCAGAAGAAATATTTTATCTAATGCATTTGTTCTTTTGTTTTAAATGTGCACATATGTGTGCATGCAGTTTTGAGAGAGAACACCAGTTAAACCTGATGTACTGCTTCCTGCACCATGTGCACTCCCCACCCAGTGCTGAGCATCCATCCTCCTGAAGTGACTAACCTGAAACCAGCCACTTCACATCACTTCAGGTCTGGGGTCAAACACAAAAGCTCCAGGAAGATTTCCAAGGACTTTGGGTCACGTCCTTATCGTGTATCCGAACAAAGCTGGTAGACTGTCTTTGTTGGCATTACATCCAGGATTAATTTAGCCCCTAGCTTCTCCCAGAGGGTCATTCCCCTCACCTGTCTCAGTGCATTAATCAAGTGCTCCCCACATTATATTTCTGAGTGCAGCACTTCATTATGGCCGAGTGCTGTGGGCTGAAGCCAAGGAGATGAGGTGCTAATGAAATGTTTGCATTTTGGACAGGAGCTGAGGTAGGTGTTTAAATGAAACAAAACAGCTGTTATAGCAACAGTGCCTAGCGAGACAGAGATGCCAACTGGGAAAAGTTGGGCAGGGGAGTTGTGGGAAAGCAGGCACACATGGCAAGGATAGGCCTGTGTCTTTATATTTAAGCTGAGCCTTTGTGATTTATGTGGGTTTGGTATCTGGTCAAATGACTTTGTGGTCTGATGAAACTCCAGCACAGAGGAAACAGCTGTGCCAAACCTCCAAGAAAGCCTCTCAGTGATCAGCTGGAGGAGGGATTGCCCTGAGAAAGAGCCTTCAAAATGCAGAAGGCATGGGATAGGTGTGCTGGGGAGCTGATGGCTTGATAGGTTTTACCTGAGATCTCTGGGGATCCTGACAAAGGCGCGGACTTGCAGAGGGAGATAGGAAAAGTTCTCATGTAGTTTCATCCCATCCCAATTCTATTATTTAACATGAGAGCCCAGATACTCTCCAGTTTCTCTCTCCACTGAAAGTAGAAGAAACTACCCCGAGGATTATTCTCATATTGCTCCAAATCACATGAGATTATACTCATCCATAAAGAACCAAACATTTACTAAAGAATGATGCATGGCCTCACTTGGAAACCCTGCCCTTGCTTCCTAAACTAAAGAACTACCTCTCCTGTGGTTTTCTTTTCTTCCTTTGCCGACTCCTTCTTCCAAATGCTCAGCTGAGCTTCTTGCAAAATAAAAATGTGGGGCTTGGAGCCCAAACATACCTCAACACCATGAACAGCATGGTACCAAATCAATGCTGGTGTTGCTTAGACGTAATGACTGACTAGACAGCACAAGAACACAGATGCACCAGGAGAAGGACAAAAGTAACTCAAACTAGATCAAGAGAAAACTTTGATAAAGCACAGCTCACTTGTTTGTAGGCTAAGATCAAATGAGGGAAGAAGGGCATGGCAGAAGGAAGCCAAGAAGGCAGACTTTCTGTGCTGAGATACACAGCACAGCTTCATGGTCTCTGTGATGTCAGGGTATCCACACATGCAAAGCCAAACCCTCTAATTACCAGCCTGTAAAGAGCAACCATCCTGGGTCACAGAATATTACACACAGTGAACCTTTCATGTCCCCAGCAGTGACTACAATTGGACATTGAGAGAAGAGCAAGACCCTGCTGAGCACAAAAGAAAAATCCCATGACGGTGATGCCTTTCATCATGTGGTTATATAGAACCACAGACTGTATGTTCAATGCAAATAAATGTTAATAAATTGCAGAGGGAGGTTTTTTCCAAATAAAGGCATGTGCTCATGGTTTCTTAGTTCTATCCCAAGGTTACAAAAGAGAAACAAAATGTAAACCTTCCTTCTTAGACACTTACAAATTGGTATTAAAAGATGCATTGTAAAAAGGAAACTAATTAGAAGCCTTACAGTAATTATGCATTACTAAAAGGCCAGTTGTACATATCCCATTGATTTCCTTTGTGACAGCTGCTACATTTCATTAAACTGAATTTTACTTGTTCATTCTCCCCCTCTAGAAACGTCTGGTGAGAATACCTGGCTATGTGGCACACAGTTTAAACCAAGGAGGTTTGAATCTGTATATACCCAGTGATACCATATCTATTTATTTTTCTCTCACCATACCAACATCCAAGACACCACTCTTCGACAGAAACAGATTTTGCAATATAAAATCTCTCTATAGCTGGGACTCAACACTGAAAATCACTAGGAGATGTTAAAGGTACTTGGCTCATTTCCAAAATTGCCCCCAGACTGCAATGTTCTATGGTGCGTAAGTACAGCACCCTAACCTCAGAAAACCAGCAGCTCTCCTAGAGTTAGAATCTCTTTAAACCCTTATTGTTCATTTTGGCCTCTTGCTGAGCAGATGATGGAAGATCAAAAATCTCAACAAACCTACAGCTGGAGAAAAGAATGCTTTATGGCAAGTGAATACTAGCAGGTCTTACAGGGAATATTGGTTGAATCCTTGAGTTATTTTCAAATATGCAGTTTGTTCTTCCTTACAAAGGAGGATCTCCTTAGGAAGAGACTGAATACACAGTGCACTTTATTTAGCATGAAACTTACATTAAGGACCTACCTCACATAGCAGCTTTGGGAGAATGAGGACAGTGGCACAGGGCAATAAGGTACCACTTTTGCAATGGCATCTCTAATTAAAACATCTGAATTTTATAACCTCCAAAGCCCTGGCTCATACTGCTAACACTTCCTTGATCTCACAGGAATATCTCATGCAGTGCACTTTCAAATATAAGGAGCTACAGCCACGAGGCTTTGCATAGCTAGCTTAAAATCATGGCTGGAGCATTGAATCAAGCAGTGCTTTGGTACCCCTGTGCCAAAGGTGTTTGCCAGCACAGACTCATCCACAGAGATTTGCTCACCCTTCCTAAGAACAGCAGTGCTCAACCTGCAGAGTGCAAGCAGACACAGCCTCAGGCTGTGCTTGTGGCCTGAGCTCTCCCCACACTGCTCCCAAACAAATGCCTTTTCTTTATTTGGAAACACAAACATCTAACTAGCCCACTTTTTATTAAAAGCTGGAGGTCTTATGGCAAATCAGCAGAGAAAAAAAAAAAAGCACAAAACCCCTTTCAGGTCCAAACTTCACAGTGCAAATGAAAAGCCCATCAGAGAGCAGATGCACTGAAATTTTGATATAGTACAATGATCCAATGTCATGCTCTTTTTTCCCCTGGAAAGCAGTGGTACCTGGATAGAGCTTACTTGCATCCTTGCTCAAGAATGCCTGGTTTTGCTCTGTATTCATATTAAACACCTAGTGCTAAAACAAACCCGTTCCTCAAGCTATCAATATTTGCAAGCCTCCAAACTAATTGAGTTAAAGGCACAATCAATGCCATTGATGACAAGTTCTGCTGGAAGTTGTTTGATTCTTGCCTCTGGCCAGAAAAAGCACCAGTACAAGAGAAACTCCCATTAACTCTGAATGTACCTGGTACAGTAGGAAGAGAGGACCATTATAAAAGTATGGATGTGAGAACACAAATACTTCTGGAAAGGTTATTGCACTGAAGGAGACCAGCTCAGGAAATGACATGTCTTTTTAGAACAGCACCTCAATCCCACTACACAGGGGTCATCAATCAAATTACTACAGTCATCTGCTGTGTGGGGCCTCAGCACAAAAAGAGATGCACATGTCATTTCTTCAGCTTCCTAAACAAGGCAAATGTCATTTGGCTACATGATGGCATTAAATTCTACTTCATGGCTGAAAAGTGCCTTCAAATCTGTCTGACAAGGCACTTCACTCTTGGATGATTTTTTTTCCCCTTGCCATTTATTCTTTTAATTCAAAATCAAAATCTGTCTCTGGTCAAAGCATCAGAGAGCACAATGGAGACAATTTCTTACAGGAAAGCCCAGCCACTGTCTATTTTTTTTTTTAAAAAGCAACACGGTCATCACAAAACTGTTGTACCATTCAATGGAATGGAAAAACATATATAGACTGAAAGGAACTCAGCCACAGTGAGTGCTTGAAAATAAATAAATCATTTGAATATCTACTGCTAATGTTTGCTTCTGCCTTCAAAAGTAAGCCAGAAGCACCAGCCTACGTCTGGTACCAGAGTGCTGACTGGCAAAGACCGGATCAGTTTTGGTGAACTGAGACAAAGCCTACAACTCATGGCACAGGCAAGAAGAGAACTTCCCATGACCATGCACAGGAATTTCTAAAATTGCTCCACAGATCGAGAGCCAAGGCTCCCAAGAGAGAGCTTGCAACCATCTCTCTTCAACTATACAGCCAATGTTTATGCTGTGGCTACAGGAACTGTACTGACTCAGAAATGGCCTGAATTCCAGCAGTGCTGAGAACTCACTGTAGTGAGAAGAAAGGCACTGACCTTTATTAAAATTAGGCCATCTACAAAATGCTTAACTATGGAATTAATGGTCTTTTACTAGGTATGCAAGGTTTGCAATCTTGGCCTTGAACTACCAATAATCTCCTAATGGGAGCATGCAAAAAATAATAGGCAATATGAGAAACAGAACAAGGTTACAAATTACAGGTTATGGTTTTGCTTTACTTACTATACGAGGAAGAATATTTTAAGGTCAGAAGGCATCCGTAGGACTGAAATAAAAGGAATTGATTGGGAAGAAGGAAATAACATACGATCTATTTCATCTAATGAGATCTTCCCTGCAGAATAAGCTGAGAGCTGCATTTATGAATCATCTGTATTTGCTGCCCTACTGTTTGGGATTTGGAACCATACAAGCAACTGCTACAGTAATTACACTGGGGAAGTGAGCAAGGCTGTAGCAAGAAAGGAAAATGGGCCACACATCAGAAATGCCTCTTTGATGGAATATCCACAGCCTTCAAGGAAACTCCTGGGGAGTCTGTGAGACTCATCCTTTACTCCAGCAGTTCAAATCAAAGGGACATCTCCTGCTGCCCCCATGGCAATTTATATCCAGACTTTTTACCAGTGACACCAGATACCAGGACTGACTCACACTTGAGCAGAGAGTAAGCACAGAACAACACAGAAACCACTAGTTTTTTCTCAGTTTTGCCACATGAGAACCTAACCATAGGCGTTGATGAGTTGTAGGTAGATGAACATAGGGTCACCTTCCTTTTTTAACATTTATGTGAAGAATTTTGGAGTCTGGTCACAAACCCAAGGCTGCTGCTTTGATCCTCCTCTCCCCTAACAACGGGCTCACCACAGCAGAAACATGCAGGGTGAGGATTTCTAGTTTCACTCTTGCTGACACAAATCAAGTGCAGGTTTCTCAAGCTGTGAAGTATATTAAGTTCACAGAGTTTTAACAAAGGGCTACCAAACCACAGAACCTCACTGCAAGTCACACTTCTTTCAGATGTCCTTTTAATTATATTAAATGAAAGTTTTAGGCACTTTGATGCTCATGGGCAAACATCTCGATCTCTTGAAAAAGCAGCTGAAAGTACTCCCTGTAGCTATAGTTAATACACAGCATTGTATGCTCACTGCTAGCCAATTTATTCCAGCCACTTTAACAACGATACCTCGCCTGACAGGCTGTGCAGAATAGCATCAGGAGTCAAGCAATGCACAAATAATCAGAGAACTCTCAGAGTTGTTTGACACACATTGCAGAGCTCTTTGTCATACAGCCAATTAAGTCACCAAACAAGGAACTTGAAAACCTTCATTAATTTGCCTCTTTTTTGTATAAATGGAGGTTAGAGTCTTTTTTGTCACAGGGGCAACAAGAACACAAGCAAACACGGCATAATTCAATTTGTGCTCCCTCTCAGAGCTGCAAGTTTCTTTCGTTTAGTCTTCATGGAAGTTGGGACCAATCATGCAAGCAAGAGAGAAGTAGGACAAACAGAATTAATCCACTTTAAATAGTACTGGCTAAGTCCCAGATGCACCTTTTATCTGATGAGAACTACTAGGTTAGCAAAGGAAAAAAAAAGTCTGCTCAGGTCTAAACTTAATGCCTTGAATCCTCTAAGGAAAGCGTTTCATTTTTTGCTTAGTGCAGCAATTCAAACAGCCTATGTTTCAAACAAGTGTTCAGAAAACTTCCAGGAGAATCAGACGGACAACTCTGCAACCACTTGCCACTGCCTACGACCAGCAGCCTGCCATCATCTCACCACTCTTCATGCGTGGCTCTGATGACACCTGCACCCAGAAGCTCTTTTAATTACCAAGTAGTAGGTGGCACCTCCATAATCTTTGCCAGGGCAAAGCTGATTTACAGGGCAAGCTGATTTACAGGGCAGCTCAGAGGATGCAGGAACCAAGAGCAGCAAACTCCCTTAGATGAGGAAGATGCTGCAAAAGCGACCCTCTGCTGCCTCCTTCCACCCTTTCCCCAAAGCCATTCACACTATCTGTTGTATTGACCAGCCTCCAGCTTTGAAACCACTCATGCTGACTTTATAAAACAAACTGAAAGAATGGGAACTCTATGAATTTTTTGTCTTCCAAGATCCTCATCCCAATGCAGCATGCAATTTCACATGGGAAGAGGTGTCTGGTTTGGCACTGCAGGGAAATTCATTGGCCTCCTGATGCCCCAGAGCTGCAGCCCACAAATCCAAGTGAAGCAAGTAGCTGAGCTCAGACTTTGCAGTCAGATGCATATACATGATAAAAAGACTGCAAGCACTGATGTGGTATGAACTTTTAATAAAATCTGTGTTTCCAGCTACTAAATCAGCAAAATTCTCCATGTTTAAGTGTTCTGTTTTAATACAGCCTCACTTATTGCATTATGTGAATACTTAGACTTTTTCTTTCCTTTATCACCCCACCTCTGTTCCTAGAGGACAGGAGAATTGCATCCATGGCCTTTTAAGCTGGGGAGCTGAGACACATCGAGCACATGACACCTGCTAAGGAGCATGGAAGAAATCTGTGACACCAAACTCAGTTTCCCAATCCCCAAAGGGCAAGTGATTTGTGTTTTCTACAACTCCAGTCTTTCAGTTTAAGGACAACAACTTCTGGAAAATGAACAAACATAAATTCTGAAAAAATTAAAGAAAATCCATACCAGCTTACATCATAGACCAGCCACCAAACCAAGCTATGCTAATCAAATGCGTCACCCACTGTGACTCATTCTCCCACATGATGACTTTTCCATCCCTTTCCCAAAACAGAGTGCAAGAACTCCAGAAAGGTAGGCAGGAGATGTAGATCTCTGCTCTCCAGAGGGCCACCCTCTTTGCTAATGGAGCACCTTGCTGAGGCCACTCTGCCACCTTTATATACACCTTGGACAGCTCAGTCTCAGCTGACCATTAATTAGTATCACAAATTAAAAACCACTTAGCAGTTTCATATCATCATGACTGAGAAATCTTCTGGCAACTGTCCAGTCATTATACTAATATGTATTCATCATGCCACCTGCCGGGGTGGTTCTTGCTGGATTTTTGAGACAAATAAAGATAATTTATCACATTTGAAACCAAAGAAGCAGCATTTGTAACCTCTACCTTGAGTAAATAAAATCCCTGAGCTTTAAACTCAACAAATACTGTGAAAGTGAACAAATTAAATCCATGTTTGTTTTAAAGGTACCCAAAGAGATGAGGTGATAATCTGATAATGCATTCCCAGTTTTATGTTTGAATAATTTGCAAAATTTCTCCATCCACTTTGTATATTTATTTTTAGCAATTTATTTTGGGCTTAAGAGGACTTTATATACCAATTGCTACAGGAGTTCTGTTATGGCTACTGAAATTGGTTTGCCCAAAGAAAACAGTAAGACTGATTTTAGCAATTATTATCTTCTCAGGTCACCCTCCTCCTTCCAAAAAAAATCTTTCCTCAATAGCACTTTTGATATTCACAACTCCTGGACATCTCTCGCATAAATTTCATACTGCACCTTCCTTTGTCTAGGGAGCACAGAACTGAAGGTATACTTCCAGCCCTCTGAGCCAAAGTCAGCCAGGGATGCTCTTCACAATAACGGGATCAGCATGAGGAGATCATGTCAGCAAAGCTGAACGCTCTGTTTCTCTGCCATCAATGCCACATGTCCTGGTGACCTCCCATGTTCCACTGGCTTTACAAACCCCAGGGTGTCACCACTTCAGATGTGTTGAAAAATCTCTGCTAAATTCCCTCTGGCCAGCCCAGACATTTCACTTCCTGGTAAAGGATGAGTAGCCTCTAACAGGACTGTCTACAGTCATGTCTAGCTGCTATTACACACAACCTCTCCCTCACTAGATTTTTTGATGACTTTAGCCACACAATTTTCCAAATGGAAGCATACTGTATGAAAATATGTCGAGATACATTACTTTACCTCCATATAGTGGGAAAGGTTCAATTAGGTCATCTAATACATTCTTCAAGCCCTCTTTTACAGGGCTGTCCTCTTCAATATATGTACCAGATTTGTCCATATCCATACTTAACAGCTCAAGCAATGAGCTTTCATGAGTTTTCATCTACTGAAGAAGCAGGTGCATGATTAATATTTAAACACGCAAGCAACCTTTCCAAGTGAAAGGAAAGGAGTCCTTGAAATTAAGGGTAAGCTGAAGTTTTTGCAGAGTATTCAGGCTTTATTCTACCAAGGCCAAGCTTTCTGCAGGGTATATTAAACTCACCAATAGCTACAGTTTGAAAAAAGACACTAGACCAGGAGCGTGCATGGACTCTGTGGAGAATGCCTGTACAGCCAGTGGAAAAGACAGCTATGGATCAGGCAGCACCCAATGTCCCCAAAGGACTGTGCAGCCAGAGCCAAAGCAGGTTCACCACCTTTTCAGTGGTAGCAGTAACAAGGTAGCTAGCTTGGGAGTGAGCACCACACTGCAAACGTTCCTAAATTCCTTCAAATGCCTGCTAGTTGCTTTCTCTGGGACCCCAGACAAGGGATGGGTAACTCCATAACTTGTCTTTATCCATTAATGTATTTGGAAGGAAAAGGTGACTTTCTCTCATGACATTTTCCAAAGGGAAGAAAGCCTATCAGCACAGAGGAGTAGTGTTTTATTTCTAATGCCCTAGAAATCCAGACCATCTGATCCCATTTGCTAAATGAAATATGTGCTCACAAAATAAAGTCAGTACCAACTGTAGGAAGTGGAATTTTGCAGGAAAATGCAGGTACAGACAGCCCCCTCCAGAAACATAGAGTTCATTTATATATGTTACATATATACATATAAATAATGATCAACCACCCATAAGAACAGTATCAACATTCACAAGCACAAGACAGAGATTAGAAGGCAAAACATTCACATTTCTTAAAGCAGCATTAACTCACCTACAGTATACAAACAGGTTTATATTAAAAAAAACCACTGGAGCAAATGCTATAAGGCAAGGTGACAGGATTAATAAGATAACCATGCTGGGGCTTGACTTTGCTCACATCAAACACAATGTAAGCCTATGAAAGTCAGGCCAGACCTGAGTGAACTTCATGGGATGTTATGTTCATTACCCTATGCATTGTTTACAGCACTCTCCTCCTTTTGACATCTCTCTGTGAGATACTCTACATGTCATTACAACCCTACCTCCTCCCTCATGCTGAGTGTTGCCATTTTGAATTGTTTTTAAATTTAAAAGTGTAAAAGGGGAAGAAGGAAAACTAAGGAAATGCAGGTGACAGCAAACATGAATAGCATGCTGTAAGCAAAATCCAGTTGGTCTGGAGACAGCTCTGTGAGCAGCAGTTTTGCATTCTTTACTTGCACATCTCCATACTGTCCTGCTCATTCAGATGGCTGGATGAATCTTGTCAGATTTCTCATGTTTTTACCACTTTCTGGTTCAGGGATTTTGTCCCAAATTTTTGTCAAGTTTGAGAGAAATTGGGCAGGTCAGTGAGGTAAAAAAAATGATATTATTATCCTGTAACCTTAACCTTAGAACTTGCTGCCATACAGGTGGTAATAATCAGATTATTCACAGAGACAAGACCCACTTCACAGTCATTCAGTCAAACAACTGGACATATGTACTAAAAACACAAGAAATACCTGGACATAGGCCCTGCAAGATCGCTCCCTTTTCTGAAGCTGAGTCCATAAAGAGAGCAGATTAAAGACGGAATAGAAAAAACAAGTTAGTGACAGAACAAGGGAAAAAAATGAAGAAAATGCCTGTGAAAAACCCCTCATTTCTCTCTTAAACAGCTCCTGAAAAACCAAGCAAACTAAAGGAGTGAGCATGGGTTAGGCAGCAGTGGAAAACTGGAAGTACTGGCTCCAGAAATGCGGGTTAGTCCTTTTTCAGTGAAGTGAAGCACAGACTGACAACTTTGCAAGAGCAGCTGTTAAATGGTACAAGACACTGAGGTCTAATAGAGATACTCGAGAGATGATGTTTTCCTTACAGCTTGGAGATCACACATGACATTTCCATGTCAAACACGGCTGAAAAGGATGAGGGTGATGGTTATTTGCATAAGAGGAGCGTGGGCTCTGCAGTCAGACAGTGCTGATGCCACTTAGTGAAATAGAACCAAGCTTCAGATGAGCAGGACCAATCCCAGGGAGCAAGACTTGTGCAGGACTGCATCTTGACACAGCCTGGACCTGTATGGAGCCATCCTGACAGACCTGGGGCTTGGCAGGCAGTCTGCAGCAATGAGCTGGAATTGGGGAGCTCTGCATCTCTGCAACAAAAGCTCACAAAACCAGGCCGCTCAGAGCCACTGGCTTGGCTGGGTTTGTTTTTGCTGATGTGCCTGGTTGGAAATTGCGTATCAACAAAGATTCAGGGCAAGTTGTGCTCTCAACCCACAGCAGTGCAATCCCATTAGTACAGCTGAGAGCCAAATTTGTCCTCGAGAGTTTTGAGGCTCTGAAATAAGCAAAATACACCCAGGTATCATGCAATGCCTAATTTCAATTTCTGATTCATCAATTTGTAACAGTAGAAATCTTCCTCTGGGTAAATCTGGCCAGTACGAAGACTTCACAGAAACAAATGGAGATCAAAGAAAGCCTTGCTGAAAATTACAGAGTTATCCACTTGGGGGTCTTCCCAGTCTGAAATGGAACAATTATCACCTTAATTAAGCCTGATCCAGTGGAAAGCATAAAGCTTTTAGTGACAGAAAAGTGGTTCCTGAAAGATGATGGCTTTTAAAAATTCTGATTATGCCAGTTTATTTCAATTCATTGTTCATCAGCTTGTAAAAAAAAAACCCACCAGTACAAAACAGCACAGGTGATTACTTTTGGATCCCTAGCACATTTCCTTTAATGATTAAAAGAATATTTAATGGCTAGTGCTTACTTTATTTCTCCTTTCTGACTAAACAGCACTAAACAAAACTCTTTGCAAATTACTTTTTTCCTTTTTTTTTCTTAAATACTCTTGATCAGTGAAGGGGAAAATGGAGCAGTAACTCTGCTGCCTTTTGTTTGCCCAATACTACTTCCAAGTTGAATTCATGCATTCTTAAATGAACATAGAGCAGTTGCTCTTCTAAAGAATTAAGTGGGGAATGAGAGCAAGTAAATTACTGAGCCTGTCATTTGGATCACTGACTCGCATCGCTGTTTTGCAGGACTTCACGTGGTCCAGAATTTTAATGTGGAATGCAATTGATTTGTATGAGTTGCTTGTGCAAAGCTGATGGCAGGGGGAAGAAACCTGCAGTGGGGACCCCAGGAGTGACAGATAAGCCCAGGAGCTCTGCCTTGTCCAGTCTTCTCCTCCCCTCAGTAACTCATTCCTGCCCCCATGACACAACCCCACTTCATGTCATTGAAACAAATATCGTATGGAGAAGTAAAACCAAAGATGAAAAATATGTGCTTGCAAAGCTGAATTGATAGAGTTGGGTATGGCTGCGACACATCCAGAAGAGCAAGCAGACTACAACCATGAAACCCGTTAGTAGGTGACATTAATTGCTGCCTTTACCTAATATTGTCAGACATCACCATCATTTCAACAAAGAACCATGGTATGATTATAACAAATAATGTTATAATGATGTAACAGTTAATACACTTATTACCTACATTGTTATAAAATGGCTGGAAGCAGCACTAATTAAAAGCATCAGGAAAATCCAATTCTCAGCACATGCAAAGCACATGAGATGCAGGAGTTCAGCTCCCATGCGACTGAAATCTCAAACAATCCCAAAGCCCTTTGCATTTAAAACAGCGTCAGTCTACAGTAACAACTTACAAGAAAAAAGACCGTGTTACTTCTCTGAAAAGCACTTCTCTTCATAAAACACCAGAGAAATTTCAGGTTTAGCTGGGATCACTTAGTCCCCATATAGTCTTGAGACCAAGTTCTGTTCATGCTTACATGAATGCCAGAACTGTCAGAGCCTGATATGCAGCTGAGAACAAAATCCTGTGTCTTATTTTAACTGGGTGGACAATATAACCATGTGCTCATAGCCACCAGGGCCCAGCTGCTCTTTGTCCTGACAACCAGGCCCACACAGCTCACCGTCAGAATCCCAGGTAAGTACCATCCCGTGTGTTTACATGAGATTCAGTGAAGAGGGCTTTTCACTAAGGAACCCTTCAGCTTTAAACGCATTCTTACAGCCCACAGCTCATACCTTCTCCCACTCCTAGCACCTTTAGTGCAATGCAGCAATTCCTGTTACTTCTGGAAATGACAAAAGGACTACTCATTCTTCCCAAACCGCGGGCACAGGAGCCACAGTGCTGCCGGGCTCAGGGAAAGGCTCTCCGGACACGGCGCGCCGCCCTCACCTTGTTCAAGCTGCGTGCAGCGCTGTCCTTGCCGCCGGGGGTCAGGTTGCGGAGCTGCACGTCCAGCAGGTTGACGAGCTGCACCATGGCCGACACGGAGTAGGCGATGTCGCCGGCGTACAGGTGGTTCCTGGTGTGCTCCGCCAGCTCCCGCGCGATGTTGGCTGCCATCTCCCCTGACCGCATCTGCCGGCACAATGCACACGGAAAGGTTGGCTGCCAGTGAGATGCCACTCCGGCGCCTTCCAACCCCACCAAGTCAACTCCCCTCCAGAAGAAGAAAAGGAGGAGGAAGGAGGAATAGAAGCATTTCCCAATAAGTCAACTACAACAAGAGTCTTCGTGGTTTGATCATGAATCGTTTTCTGTTATGGTTTTTCCAGACAACCATGGTGGCCTCAATGATTTTTCTTCTCACTGGGCACTGTTTTCCATGGGATTTCCATGCTAAGGACAGTTTTAATTAACTTGTCCCACTGGTTTACTGTGCCACTTGAAAAAAAACCAAACATGTAAATAGCCTCTCCTATCAAGAGAAAGCAGTTTCTGATTCCAGAAGTTTATGTGATAGTGAAGAGATTATTTTTGTTAAAGCTTCTTCACAGGAGAGTTCCTTGTAAAAGGAGTAAAAATAAATTACATAACTCAGAAAAAAAAAAAGAGCAAAAAGTCAACAATTTCCATCTTATTGATTTAATAATCAGGTGCTAATTTATCACTTAGTATCACTCGTCACACAGCCGCTGATGATGAGGCCAGTGACTCTCAGCACATGTAAAACCATCCTCACTCCTGAGCAAAAGGCTCAGACAGAGGCCACGGGAAGGGAAAAGCCAGCAGGTTGGTTGGCTGAATCTTATACTAAAAGACTTGTATCATCTAACTGAGTCACAAAACTCACAAATAACCTGCAGGGAAATTCACTGTGCAATTATTTAGGAAACTCTCACTTTTTCCCTGTGGCTTTTCCCCTTTCTTGCTCTCTCTCTCTGGTACTCCTTTCCTGTTCTGTGCCATGGGGATTTGGGACAGGGTAGCTGGCCCCATCTCCTTTTCATGAGCAGCCCACTACAAAAATATCACTGCAGGTTGCTGGTCATTTATTCATTATCTACCAGTCTGTGATCTGGAATGCAAATCCATGTGGAATATGCCTGGGACAAGGAGAAATTACACAGGCTGACACATAAATGAAGTTCCCACTTCTCTGTCAGGCTCAATGGCAAATTCTGCTGTGTTCTTCATATGAATTTTCAATTGTCTTATCTACCAAAGCTAGAAATCAGATACTGCTCTTGTTCCCTCACTTTCTGGTGCTTATTATAAAAGCAAGATTCTAGGGAAAGATTATAGGCTGAGCTTCTACCTCTCTGTAAATCAATTAGCCGAGTTATAAATGAATAACTTACTTCCATCAATTTGACAGCAAAAGCCAATCTGATTTAATGAAATCTAACTCAAGATGTTCATATGCTCGTCCTCAGAGAATTAACGCATATGATGATACAGAGAAGATAAATAAAGGAGATAATGTGTTGTTCTTCCCATTAGAGCAATGATAAGATATATTCAAAAATTATTTCTTTCTTGTTACACAGAAGACTAATGCCATAGAAACCAGATCCTGTTCTTACAGCTGCCTGCTCTCCTAAGCAGCTGAAGGAAGCCATGCATCAGCACAGAGGCTGAATTTTGACCTTTGCTGTTGGCTCTCAGAACTTGAAACAATGGCTTTATATCATTAAATCCCTTTACATAAAGAAATCAATTTCAACATTTTCCTGCAGCTCATTGCTGGAGCTTAGCATGTATCATGACACATTGTGTTTGTGTAAGCTCTGCAGAAAACTGCAGGAATTCAATGTATTTTTTTTACAGATACATCAGAGAATAACCAAAAAACCCAGTATTTGATGCTCACATTTTCCCTTGGACCACACACCTATGCAAACTGGCAGACTCAGAGAAAATTGTTCAGCTGCTACAAAGGCAAACACAAGAGTTTTCTTTCCCTGCAGGCTGCTGCTGTTCCTATCTGTCTTCAAAAGTGATGCAGGCTGGTCACTAATTAACTGTTTTCCTTTTCTCTTGGACTGACCCTAAAAACTGCAAATCTGAGGAACTATACTGTGGCCAAATAAACAATAAACAAGACATAAAATAGGCAGCAATGGAAGAAATACCCAAGAAAAAGGCAGACTAAAGCTCAGACTCTGTGAACTCCTGGGACATAGAAGTATTTATCCAAAGTTATCTCACACACCCAGGTTTCCTGAAAACACAGATGGGCCATTCTTCTGGGAAAATGTTTTTTGGCTGGCAGGTAATGAAGCTACATCCTAGCACTGACAATTCCACACCTACACATGGTCACACAGAATGTGCAGCTATAAGTCACTACAGCAGTGCTGAGACACTCTTTCTACTCTGGCTGTGTGACACATCAGTGCTGATTTCCCCAATTCTTTTGAGCTTTTTCCACTGAATCAGAAGTGTCTCCTATGTGGTGCTGTCAAACCCAACTTCTCTTGTGAGTCCCAAATACTGGCTGAACATTCCAGGGCTAAGATAAGTATCTGGTCTCTTATAAGAACAGGACTGAACCCATTTTTTTTTTTGTTAATTCTACATAATGTTCAGCAAAGCTTACTGTTACCCAAGAGGATGCATTGCTAACTTACTTCCTTTCTATAAATTACTTCTCCACTTCTTTCTCTTCATTACCATCACATGAAAGATGAGCTCTTTATGTTGTTTCTTCCAAAATATGTAATACTCTTGAACCCAAACACTGACATAGTTACATAGGAGTACAGGAACAGCCCCTGGAGGTTCTCCATGGCTCAAGCAGATATTGAGAGGCAAGTAAGAAGTAGGGGAAAAATGTGTAATTAGCTGACCTTCCTACTGGGAGACTTGAGAACAATAAAGGAAATTAAAAATAATATATCTCTCCCTGATATGAGACTAGTTTTTAACATTTTCTACCTTGATTATGAAAATACTAAATTTAAAAATTCAATACGATTCTAGGATAAAAGAAAATATTCTGTTCAAACCAAATTTGAAACCAAATTTTTGGTTTCTGTGGCTTTTTGGCCTACTTTTTTTACCTTTCACAAACTGATGAAAAGCAGTCTCAGAATGCTAATTTGATGGAGTGAAAACATGTTTCTGGCCAACAATGCCAACACACAAAACACAGTTTTACAGGTCTGCCAAAAAATTGCTCCCCTCTTCCATTTGGGAAGACAGGATTCAGGTCAGATTTACAAATGATCACTGGCACCTGAAATCCCTCTGTGTAACACTCTGCTACCATTTTCCAAGTTTGTGCCACTATCCTGCACCTTCTTATGAGTGAAAATATTGTGAAATAATAGTTTTTGGAGAGGACATATTCTCCTGCCTGTTTCGTATATGCCAACAAACAGAAACAGGGAGCTTTGTCTGGAAAGATGAAGAAAGACCCTCCTGCAGCAGTGCTTGCTGTTTCAGCCCTACCCTTCTCAGAAGAAAACCAACTGCAGAAGAGGAAAGTAAAACAAAAATGAGAGAAATTGTAAAAAAAAAAAAAAGGAAAAAAAAGAAAAAAAAAGTATTTAGGGAGGAAAATTCAGAAGAAATAAGAAATATGCTGAGAAGGGAGCAAATGAACTAAACCACTAGTAGTCATAAAGGCAAAAGTATTTTCCTGCAGCCTTCTGAAGAGGAAAAGTGATATAAAAAATAAAAAGATGGCATGAAAGACTGAACTAGGATTTTTAAAAACAGCAATGTACAGATGGACTGGTCAGCTGGAAAGACCATGAAGTTGATGCTGTTTATGGAGGAACAAACATCTGACAGGTTTCACCAGGCACCATTAGCTGCCAGCAGTCAGGTAGCCAGGCTGTAAGAGGGGCTGTGGGCTAACTTCTGGCACTGCAAAGCCTTCATGGCATTCTTCCCTCCCTGACAGCAATTTGAATATACATGTGTACATTCACAGAAAAGAGTCAGAGAATATCTACCATCCTTTCTTTCTTTTTAATCGCTTAGGTTGGAAACAACCTCTAAGATTACCAAGTTCAACCTATGATCAACCACCAGAATTTCAGCTAGACCATTGCACTGAGCACTACATCCAGCCTTTCCTTAAACACCTCCAGACGTAGTGACTCCACCACCTCCCTGGATAGCCCAATCCAGTGCCCAATCAGCCTCCTGATACAAAAATCTAAACAGCCCCTGGCACAGCTTGTGTCCTCTTGTCCTTTGCCAGCTGCCTAGTAGAAGAGACAATGCTCTCCATTAGAGTACAGCAGACCTAGAGAACACTGAAAAAAGTGGCTTTGAAATTATGGTATTCAACCAACTTAAACTGCATTTAATGACCCTTTAATAAGACACCCTCTGTGGCATCTGCTCCATCCAATTCATGATGGTGCTCTGAAAACAGACTGCCAAAAGCAACTTGGATGAAGGATTTCATCATGCTGCCAATCAGGACTGCAACTGCACCCTCAGTTGTGGGGATGCCCTCCACAAAACCTCCCTCTCCCTGTAACACACACCCAATCAGCTCTACATGATCTCAGGAAGGTGCAATGAATCCTAAGGTTCACCTGCTCTTTGGGACTACATGATCTAGGCTACTCAGGAGGGCACGGGTAGCACATGCTTTAGATTTACAGTTTGAGGCTTTTTGTGCACTTGTAAAGGGTACAAATTTTTCTGTTCCACTACAAAAGAGGCCTCCTCTCTTGCAAAGGCTTGAAGCTGAGCACAGCAGTGCCAGGCAGCACCCAGAGCTGAAAGCTGCAGCAAGGAAGAGGTGTCTTCAGGCAAGTCACACACTGCACTAAGGATGGCACTGATGAAAGCAAACAGGCTGAGACTGAACAAGTGACCTCATGATCAGGATGATGCAATGTATCCAAGCTGACCTTTTTGCTTCCTCTTACTGCTTGACTCTAGAAATAACCCAGGTAGCAGTGCATAATTCAATCTCACTGGCAAGTTTATTCTCCCACTCCGTTACGAGGGCATGGTAGGCACCAACAATAAAGTTAAAGTAAATGTCAGGAGGCCAATGAATTGCTGAGGAGAACATTTGTTCTGATCTTCCATCAAGCACAATAACTCTAATGGAAGCTAGGAAACGGCTGTAAAACCTAATACCATGATGCAAGCAGGCAAACACCCAATCTGCAGTCTGAGCACAGCAGGAGAAAGAGAAGAAGTAAGTAATCATTCTTACTTCACTACACAGATATGAAAGCAAGCACAGCATTTCCCTACCATCCTTTCTGGCTTGGCTGAAATCCCTCCAGGAGACCCATCACTGTTCTTCCTGAGCAGTTTGGATCCAGCAGATGACAGATTTTTGGGAGACAAAGCAGATTAGGAATGAAGACATGCTGAGCAGGTATGAGCCCTGGCTGACAAAGAAGTATTTTTACCCATTTTGTCAGCTGTGCTGCAGATGCATTTGGGCTGAGTGACCAGGAGAGCTGGGGATGCAGGAGAGCTGAGCTGCAGGGTGTAACCAGCCCTGTCCTCCCAGCACAGCTGGCTCACTGCTCCCTCTAGCTGTCCCCACAGCAGCAAGAAGAGAAGCTGGCTTGACTTAGAGGAGGAAGGCTCCTTTTTCTTCTTCAGAGAGATGCTGGAGCAAATCTGCAAGCTTTGGGAAGCATCCCATCCACAGCAGGGATGTTAGAAACCAGTCCTTGATTTATGGATGAATCAGTCTCCATCTTTCAGTGCAATGATGATTTTCAAGCCTCTTAATTAGGCAGGGAAACCAAATGTCTATTGGTTATTTCATAAGTAATTTAAAAGTGAATTTAATGTAAGGATCCTACCGAATCTTAAAGGCAGCACATACACATGTGCCAAAAGATGAGCTGGTGGGAGTAAGACTGACCTGGCTGAACAAAGAACTTTGGCTGGAATAAGAAAAAAGAGTTTATGGCCTCTGGTAAAAGGGCAGGTAACTAAGGAGGACAACAAGCATGTTGTGAGGTTACATGGGGAGAAAATTAGCAGGGCTAAAGCTCAACTAGAACTTTACCTGTCTGCTGCCATGAAAGACAATAAAAAATGTTTCTCTAAATATACTTACACCAAAAGGAGAGCTACTGAGAACCTCCATTGTATATAGGGGAAATATAGTGACAAAGAATGAGGAAACAGTGGAGGTGGTAGTTAATGCCTTCTTTGGCTCAGTCTTTACCAGAAAGACCAGCCATCCTCAGGGTACCGAGCATCCTGAGCTGGAAGACAGGGATGAAGAGTAGAAGAAAACCCCCACAATCCAGAAAAAAAATGGTCAGTGACCTGATACACCATTTACACATCCATAGGTCTGTGGGGATGGACGAGATACACCAAAGGTACTGAGGCAACCAGCAGAAGAGTTTAATGAGCAACTTCCAATCTTTTTTCAGCAGGCCTAGCTAACTAGGGGTGTCCAAGTGGACTTGAAGTTGAAAATGTGATATAATATCATGGAGCAGATAATTTCAAGTGCCTTCACGTGGCATGTGCAGGATCTGGACAGGCTGGATCATTGGGCCAAGACCAATGGTATGAGGTTGAATAACGCCAAGTGCAGGTCCTTGCCCTTGGGTCACAACAACCCCATGTACCACTACAGGCTGGGGAAGGGTAACTGGAAAGCTGTCCAGCATAAAATGTGAGCCACCTGTGCCAAGGTGGCCAACAAGGCCAATGGCATCCTGGCATGGGTCAGCAATAGTGTGGCCAGCAGGGTCAGGGCAGTGATTGTCCCTCTGTACTTGGCACTGGTGAGGCCACACCTTGAGTGCTGTGTCCTGTTCTGGGCCCCTCACTACAAGAAGGACATTGAGGGGCTGGAACATGTCTAGAGAAGGGCAACAGAACCAGGGAAGGGTGTGGAGCACAAGACTTTTGAGGACCTGCTCAGGCAGCTGAGGGTGTTTAGCCTTCAGAAAAGGAGGTTTGGGGGGACCCCATCCCTCTTTACACCTGCTTAAAAGGAGTTGTAGCAAGGTGGGTGTCAGTCTCTTTTCTTGGTAAGAAATGGTAGTACAAGAAGAAACCACCTGAGGTTGCACCAAGGTGGGTGTCAGTCTCTTTTCTTGGTAAGAAATGATAGGATAAGAAGAAAACATCTGGCGCTGCACCAGGGAAGGTTTATATTGGGTATTAGGAAAAGTTTCTTCACAGAGCGGGGTCAGGCATTGGAATAGACTGCCCAGGGAAGTGGTTGAGTCACTATTCCTGGAGGGATTTAAAAGACATGTAGACATGGTACTTAGGGACATGGATTAGTGGTGGATGTGGCAGTGCTGGGTGAATGGTTGGATCCAATGAACTTAGAGGTCTTTTTCAATACAAATGTTTCAATGATTGCAAACCCAACACAAATCCCTAGGCAAGCCTTGCAAAGCTTTCCCCTCAAAAGTCACTCCTGAAAAGACTTGATAGCTTGTAACAGCTGTCATTGAGGTTGGGTCACATATCTCAAGATCCCAATGAATTCCCACTCAGGCAAAAAGCTTAGATCCAGGGTTGTGTCACAGATTCCCCAACGCTGAACATAACAAAATTCCTTCAGAAAAAAAAAAAAAAAAATTAAATCTAGTCCCAGTTGTAACCTGCTGGGCATTTCTGAAAACTTGCCTGTTCAATTTTAGCCTGCTTTGAAAGCACATAACAAATTAAATGGGGCTCATTTGTTACGCAAATGATAGCTAGGGTTTCAAATAAAATAAGCCTAACCTTGATGGAGATTTCATCAGTGCAGGCTATTATTTCCCTCTGCTAATGGCTAATGGCCTAGTCATCTTCACCGAGCAGCAAGAGGTCTCCCAGCTGCCTGGGTGAATTATGGCTGGAGTAAGTAATATTAACCCCTACAGGGTAAGTACATAGGTCATAAAACAAGAGCTGCACACAGCTGCTAATGCCAGCAAAGGCAGCCTGTATTCATCAGCTCGCTGGGTGTTTGGCAGGAGAGGGACAGAAGGACCACGGGCTTTGTAGTGGCTGTGCCGTATCACAGCAGCCCCACATCAACTGATGTTTTCCTTTGTGGAGGGAAGGGTATAAGCACAGATGAGGCGAGGTAGGGATGAGCAGTGCTAGCATTTCACAGATTATTAGGTCTCAGTTTAGATGGGGGGCAGAAAGGAGAATGTCCAAGTCTTGTGTGTGGTGGGGTGACCCCATCCTGCTGCCCAGTGAGCAGAAGCTCTTTGGGAGTTCTGTGTCACTATTGTGCAGCAGCACAGCTCACTCGCAACACCAAGACCTGCTCACTCTAGCTAAAGGAGTGAATAAATCCCCACAAATTGCTATAATAAAGATTCAGCCCACAGACTCCATGGCATAAACACACATCTGGTCTCTGTTTGTAATGAAATCAGCTGAAAGCACCATTGTGCATTAATAACAAAAATACTCAACATATTGCTACCAAATAAGCTCTGCTTGTCTTGAACTTCTATTGTCACATGTTAATGCACTTTTAACACTGATAAATGATGAAGTGCTAGAAAACATTCATCAAGGGACTTAGGAGTCAAAAGATAAGCATTACTGCAGCATTGTTTTCTATTCCACCAGTTCTTTTATAATTTGGGCGGAAGTTAAAAACAGAAAGTCAGAGGCACAAACCAAACATCTCACATTGAGCCTGCCTCCCTTTGGTAAAGATTTCTTAAATATGGGGTTTATCCTGTGCTTGCATGACATAAAAATTCCTTGAGGATGCATGAAAGGGTGTTTCCTTTTTCAACAACTCAGTACTTTCCATATGTCCACCCACCTCCTCCTCCCTCTTCTTCCTTTTCTTGCCACAAACAAGAAATGTCATTCACTCTAAGTTTAATTCCACTCTCCAGTCCCTCTCTTTTGCCTTCCTTGACCCTCTTTGCCTTAATTTCTATAAGATACTTGCTTTCTCCTTGCAATTCCTGGCTACTATGCACAGCTCATGCCTTACGTGTGACTGTTGATCCTTTTGGGCTCCTTGTGGGAGAAAACAGGGAGCTGAGTAAGGTCACTGGTGCAGACTTAGAGTGGTCAACACATGGGAAGAGTTTTACCTTTTGAGTGATGTGGTTGATCCAGGGTGAAGAGCAGTTGCTAAGATCAGGTCCTTGGGGTTCCCAGATACCATCAGGCGCCAGACACCGGAAAGTTGCAACACCTGCAATAGGAAAGCTGCTGTGTTCAGTGTGACTGGCTGCATTTTCACCCTAGCACCCCATGTCAAAGGCTTCTAGGAGCCTATTTGTGCTCAGGTCTTGAGTAGGACACTTCTGAGTCATCTCAGTGCCCTAGTCTCCCATCAACTTGGTCCTTTAAGGGCCCTAAGACATAAAAGACCTGTGATGTTATTTCCAATTTGGCAAACAGCAATTACAGACAGACGACTTGCAGGAAAGCTGCCAGGTACTGAGAAATCAGAAGTAGATCTCAAATACTGAGCCAGCACCTTGAGTGCTCTGCCCTACCACTGGTGATTTGGGATCAGACCCTGTGCCTCATCTTCCTCGCTGCTTTATGAAGATTTTATGGCTCTGAATCATCATTACAAGATTTGGGTGGAAACACACAAAAGTTTGAAAATACAAATGCCAGATAAAATGCTGAAGTTTACTGTCAGCCCCCATCTGTCAAGACGGACTTTAGAGAAGAGTTTTGTTTGGAAAGAGCTGCCCAATCCCTGCTGGAAAAGAGAGCAAGATGCCTAAGACCCTTTCAGATACAGAGAAATGCATCACGGGTAATATATCACAGCTCTTAACAAGTTTCATGAATCACTGGAATCAGAGATGGGAAAAGCTTTTGGCTATCCCCTATCCATAAGTTGGGCTATTATCTTTGCCTTAGTTATTTTCATCCAGTCCTTAGGAAAGGACTCTCTGCACCCAGCCTTCATTTTCCTTTTTCATCTTCTTTTCCTTTTTACAGCTTTGGTTCAGAATATCCTTTCCCCTCTCTGGGAATCACATCATACTTTTTGCATTAATTTTACCAGGTAGGGCTGGGAAAGACAGCAAAAATGTTCTTAACCTATTCTCACCCCTGATGACTTTCCATGCTCCTCATACTTTAATATGCATTTTATCAGTCTGTCCTCACCAAATCCCAGAGTGAGTCAGTTCTCATATACACAGGTGTGAATGGCTCTCCAGGAGTGGAGAATTAACGCAGAGTCTCTCTTCTGCTAGTCAGATCCCTTCAGCCCTCATTTTTGGGCAATTTCCTCCACTTTTAACATTTCTTCTTTGAAAGCGAGCTTTTGGGGCTGGACACCAAGACTAGCATGAAAAATAACTATTTATAGAAAACTGCATTTGTTAAAACACAGCAAGCTGAACCATATGCCAAAACCCATTTGTAACGCGATTATGTTTCAAATTGAACAGAAAATTTCCAAAAGCAACATTTTTCAAGAAAACAATTGCGGGAAGAGCAGAAGAAAAGGAGCAAAATCCAATAAGCAATAAACCATTTTGAAAGATTTGGCTTTGTCCCCTACACCCTCCCCACTTTCCCAGCTGATCACAGTGGATGCTGGCTACAGTTTAAAAAATCACTCACACTGGTTCAGGAGCTTCAAAGTACAAGTTTTGTTGATTTCCTTCCCTGTCACCTCTCTTAGCAAAACAAGAAAAGAATTAGCCACCACCACACCAATCAGTGAGCCCAGAGTTTGCTTTTGCCAAAGACAGGCAAAAACAGGTAAGGCGCATCGTACACAACTTGTGGAGGCAGAGGCTATTCCAGCACATCAAGTACAGGTTTTTTAGTACTGGGTGCGCACTGCCAAGGTGTCATAGGAAGTGAAGACAGCCTGCTGTGTCCCCCCAGCCCCTGACTCACCTATGGAGCCCAAGGGACAGGGCTGCTTTGCCACCTGGCCCTGCCGGGTGCGGGACCACATGATGTCGCGGGCTTCCATGGGGTCGCAGCTCTCGGCGCCGGCGGGCGGCAGCTGGGAGGAGGCGGGTGGCAGGTGCGTGGTCATTTCGTCGGGGACATCAGCCATGGGGGACGGCGTGCTGGTGCTCCTGTTCCTCCTGCCCGAGGCCGACGTGGTGGTGCTGCGGCCGGTGGTGCTGGTGGCTGCCCGCGGCGTGGTGCTGGCCGTGGTGCTCCCCGGGCCCAGAGCTCCCGATGTGGATACGCCTGAAACAAAGGCAGAGCTTTTAGAAAGAGGAAGGGAACAGGACTCGAGCCTAGGTCCTGAGGATGTCCCCTCTGATGACTCCAGTGCCCTGCAGGGTGCAACTGGAGCTACGATTAAGCAAGGCTTCCAGAGAGAAGCTGGAGCAAACCGTGAGAGAAGCACACAGGGGGGTAATGACCACTGGAGCACAACTGATTTTCCAAAAGCACTAGCACCTGATGGAAATAAAGCAGCACTTTATGCCCTCACCATTTTTCTTCGTGGCATTTTAATGTAAAAATCTGATTTTCCATCTTTTAGGGAACATCTAGCACAGAAGTGCTTTTAATTGTTAAGTGTTGCTGAAGACCCAGCTCGTTTGGACAAAAAAGCATTTTCTGTGGTGTAATAAAAAAAGCCCAGAACAACCAAACCACAAATCCATTCCCAAAATCAAAAGTGCAGAGAGGGATGAACACAAGGCTGCACTCTGGAGCAAGCCATCAATTTTCTCTGAAGTTTGTGCTTTGCTGCTCCATCCCAAGAGCAATGCCTGGCCCCTTGATCTGCAGGCAAAACACAAGTAAAAAGTGCACATCAGCCCAGTCAGATCCTCAAGACTTTAATGCTCAGTGGGCTAATTCATTGAAAACCTGCAACGAGCATTCAAGCAGCAAGAGGTGGGGAACATGCTTTAGAAGTGCATTAACCCACTGTACATCCTGCAATAGCTGCACCAAGTACTGAGTGTGTGGAGAATATTGAGGGATGCCCTCCTCACAATTACCTCATTTAACCTCCTATTTAGACCAAGGTGCTTGCACAGACTGGAGCCTCACAGAGATTTGTCTATGGTTTACCTGAAGTATCAGGTGGGGAAACTGAAGCAAGCTGCCCCCAGCTGCTCCCCCATCACCCCTGTCATGCCATGTCACACACAGCTCATGGAAAAAGCTTGCTTCTCCCATCTCATTCACCTCCCTCAAAGCACCCTCCAGCCTCTCTCAGCATAAGACTTTTACTCTAGTTAAATGCCAGATATTCACAACTGCCCCCTCAATCCCTGCCTGAGAAAACGCTGGGGCTGACTGTGAAATGCAGGTAAGGAAGAAATATGAATAGGCTTGTCTGATCCATTCTCACTTTAATTCCCATGCCTTAACACCTCACTACCATCCCACCTCTTCCAGCATCTAAAAAGCCTTCAGTCACTATTGCTCCATGTTTAGCAACAGGAAATGGAGTTTCTACACTAACTCACCTGAGCACCAGGACACTGATCTGAAAACAGGTCTCCAACACTCAGTGATCAGATTTTCCAGCCTTCTCCTGCCACCTCCCTCTCAAGAACCCTAAGTTTATATGAACTCTGAAAAATACAATGTGAAAACATGCAGACCCTGACAGATTTCTTCCAGTTTCTGCTCAAAGCTGCACTAGGTCACCAAGCAATGATTTCCCCCTCATGTTACAGGGAGGACTAAAATTTGTAGAGTACTGCAGCAAACATTACATTTTTACTGCAGCAGGACTTGCCACAAGTATTTTTTATTTCCTCATAGTATAGATTAGCCTGGTAGATAGCAACCTGTAAAATTTTTCCCATTTACTCTTGCAATAACAAGTTATTTTCCTTCTGCAAAATTGCCTATGCCATGTGCAAAGGAGCTGAGTAGATACAGTGCATGCAGTTTCAAAGTCAAAGCTAGCAAACCCTGTTTAAAATAATTCTTACAGTCATGTGTGAGCGTATAGAAACATATATTGAGCACCCTGGAGCTACCCTTGATCCACATGCAGGAGATCTGCATTTTTAAGCCTAGTTTTCACTGAAAACCATTGAATATCCCACGGCATGCTGTTTTTGGAACAACTCTGGCAAGTTTACTGTAGCAGTTAGGCACAAGGGATTTAATGGCATTTTCCTTTAGCCATAAAAAAATGAGCTGTTTTATCTTTCATAAAGCCCCTGGCACCAGTGTCAAAATCTCTTTGAGGGCTTGTTCTTCCAACTTTTTTCTTGTTCCACTGGGCTTTCTTGCTGCTTTTGAAAATAAACACATCCACCATTTACACAGGACAAGTTGTGAGGTGACATGAAAGAGCTGCCTCGAAGTCGCCTAACGGAGTGAGACGGATGGGACACCACTGAACTGACTTCCAAGGTTTGATTATTCAAAGAGTCAATTTGGTAATGAGCTCCAGCAATCATGATCACCATGCTTACACCACTCAGTTTTGCACCAGGAAGCAGCACTTGCCAATTTTGCTCACACCACTGTGTGCTTCAAAAACCGAGTTAATTGGTAAGGAGGAAAAGAACAGGGGATCAGGATCATTTACATATAAATGATTCTCAAATCCAAGCAAAACCACGAAGAGACTGCAACCTGTGCAAAAGCACCTAAATCCTACAGCACAGAAGAGAGATCAAACCTCCAGATTAACTCAGGCTGTCAATAAACTGTGAATTTTTAACTTGGGGGGAAAGCAGCACTGCTTCAACAGAGGGATTCTTCAGATAATGTTTCACAAGACAAGCTTTGTTCCAAGACAAGCATCTTTAAGAAACATAATAACTACTACAACTAGAAATATATAAAGTTAATTATTTTATTTTTACTGTTTGTTTTTACCATGTATTGCCATATCAAGACCTTAAAGTTATTGGGTAAGATTCAGTTTTTTTACTTTCAAATCCAAGACTTTGCTGACTTTGATTCCACAAAGCACAGCACAGGGGTAGGAATTTTCAGTTCTTCCAAGAAAGCAATTTATGGCTGTGGAAACATTTCTTCCCCAGAAACACCCCAAAGCGATACTTCACTTTTTTCTTCCCTGCTCTACGTAGAGAGCTGGCAGTAATAGCAGAAGATTAAGTTTTGTCATCATTCAAATTAGAGCTGCAGTCATAAAAAAAACAAACCCCAAAACATTTCCAGCGTCCACAAGAGAGCGATTGCAACTCCCAGAGGAGCCTCTCTCTACTCAGGGCACATTTGACTAGCAAGAAAGTAGAAAATAGAAATTTTTAGGTTTTTTTCCTTCTCTCTTTTATTTCCTAACCTCCACATAGAACTCAGGCTTGTGGAGGCAGAATTTTGCTTGGTGGAAAAAAAATCATGGTAGAGATTTGCTCATAGGGAAAAAATCTCACATAAATAATGGACTGTCTTTTCCCCCATTTCTCTCTGTTCCCCTTTCCTGAAGTAGTGACATGACAAGTGACCAGCACTTTGTATTTGCCATGAGGAAAATCCACCACATGTCATATAACCACGATGTGGTTAGATGCTCTGCTCACCTCTTCCTGGTGCTCCCAGACATAGGAGACTGCTTTTCCAAATTACTCTGCCTAGTGTTTTCCTATCACAAAAGCAGCTTTGATTGCAAGAAAGGCTATTTGCTACCTTTTCTCTCTTTTTTTTCTTTTAATTTTGGCACCTAAGTCTCCAGCCAATGACCCGGTGTACTCAATAATACTTTGTAAGAGACATCATGCACTTTCTGTCCCATGAACGAAGATAACTAGGTGCCCCTGGAGCAGAAATTGCAGAGAGGATTTCCTGGGTGAGGCTCACTGGCGAGGTGAGGATGACAGGAGACATCCATCAAGCTGTTCCCCTGGGGTCACAATCCAAAGGTTCAGCCTGCAGGCTGCGTGCTACGAGCCAGCGCTTGCTCACGTAATTGGAAGGAGAGGCTGCACTCCAAGTTCCCTGCTCAAGGTCCAAGCAAACCCTGATGACTTCACTCTCTGGCGAGCTCTGCATTCCTGAGCCTGATGCTCAAGGAGATGGGATGGGTGCTGGCAGCCAGGAGGCCCTGCCTGCTCCCTGTGCTGCACCTAAAGCAGGGCTGGACCAAGCGAGGTACAACTAATCCAGCAGCTCAACAGCAGCCGTCACCGCGTTCGCTTGAGCACGGCCAGACTCCACGCACAATTATTAACACATGTTGTAGCTGCACGAAGGCAAACGGAGCACTGCAGGAAGGCTGCGAAAAGCACAAAACCTGCAGGTCCCTCCCTTTCCTCTAGTTTTGCCCTTTTCATATTTGGCAACCACATCCTTTGCTTACAGCATCCCTTCTATCATTTCTTCTACTGAAAGATGGTGCAAGTTGTATTTACATAGCAAATAAGAAGGTTTAGGTAAGCCTCGAAAGAAGCAGCACAAAACCCCACAAACCTAATACAATTGGAGGATTATATCACAGCTGTTTTTCTCCTCCCTGTCACATAAATGCATCTCATGGGAATTAATTTTCTACAGGCATTTTCAAATGCATTTCAGAACATCTTCTGAAACTCCCTAGAAAAACAGTAATATTTGAAAGTAAATATATTCCTACTTTCTTTTGCCTTTTTTTCTTGTTTTTGTTCTCAAAGACTTCCATGTGAGGTGACAGAAAAGGATGATGAAAAGAAGCACCTACAGAGATAGCACCAAATTAACACACTGTTGGATTGCAAAGTTACACTGAGTCTATGTTAGACATCACCCTGCAAAACCTTCTTGTGGTAAATGTCTGCTGGAAGACCAAAAGCCACATGCTGGTGCCACTCAAGAGCTGTGGGCGAGGGAATCGACAAGGTGAGATTAGCCCCTAAATTATGTACAGCTCCTTCCACGTGTTTGAGAGCAACTATGATTTATTTTTACTGCAGGCGAAGGCCAAGTCGGCCTCACATCAAACATCTGAACAGTTCTCCCCTCTGCTCACACATGCCATTATTTTGGGAAGCTGAGCCAGAATCCTGTGTGTGAACATAAGTTCACACACTGCTTTTGGGGTGGTTGGGATTGCGGAGCTTTATTTACTGACACTGACAAAAGGCTTGCAAAATCCATTGATGGAAAGATTACATATGCAGTGGGCCCACAGTGCTCAGTGTGGCACACTATTTTCAACAACACAACTGCACACAGCCCTGTGCCCTGAAAAAGGCACATGAAGGATGATACACAGCTCCTCCTCTTAACTAACACAAGGAACGAGGCAAAGCACAGGAGGAGGCAGCATCTGAGAGAAGGAAGATCCATTCCCTTGTGGACAGCTGACAAATGGGGAAAAAAAACTTACTGGATTTTCTTTCTTCCTACCTCTTCTAGCAGAGGATCAGTTTTTTGTGCCCCAGGCTGCTCTGCCCACATCTGACTGCTCTGCTGGGCTTGGGCAGATGCTGCAATGGGCCATATGTTGAGTTCCTGTACCAAGAGGAAACCTACAGCAGCGGTCCAAGACGTGGTGCAGACTCAGCTCTTTCAAGGCACCTCAAGCTGGAATCACTTAACACACTGGGACTTTCCTCTGAGTCTCAGTCTCAGCATTTAACATTAAACAACAAAGAATGAGAACCAAAGAGGTCAAAATCAGCAAAACAGGCTCAAGTTCACTCAAACTGCCCCAGCTCATCCTTTTCACTGCAGCACCACTTTCAGCAAGACAGTTAATACATTCAAAGGGCCACTGAATGCACTGATTTTCAACAGGGAAAAAGCTTACCAGAGCTCTTTCAACTCAAAACTCTGCATTTCTGACACTGATCAACAGCTCATTCCATGTGCTGGATTCCTACAGAAAGGTTTTTCTGTCAAAAACATTCTCACTGTTATTGCAAATTTTCAAGTTTTGCCTTAAAAAATAAGAACCCAAACAGCAGCCTGACTGCATTTTTGCGAAATATCAACTTTTATGCTTCTGTAGGACTTATGTGGGGGTGTGTGTGTGTCAGCACTTAATACTTTTTCTGTCTCCAAACAGCTCTTAATGTCAGGTCCCCAATTTAGCTGTCATTTGAATAAAAGAAGATACTTCTTTATTTTCTTCTGTTTTTTTTCCTCTCTGACCCATTCTTCTCCAAGAAACTACTGGATCCTGCTTAAAATATGTAACTTCAGAGATATCAGACAGAATTTTAACTGCTATTTTACAGCTCATATCTAGCAATGCCAGGAGCATCACCTGCTGTTTTCACCATGGTACTCTTCTATCAGAGGACAGTTCCTAAAGTCTTATCTTGTTTCCTGCCCAGGACCTCTGCCAAATCCACCTTTGTGAACTTCTTGTACCCTTTGGCAATCGTCCATTGAGGGTATTAATGCCCTATTGCTTGTTCCAGACTTGGCAACTGATTCTGAATGCAGAATGCAGAATTTTGACTGGACCACTGAGCACAAAACACAAAAAAATCGAGCATTTCTTTCAACATCATGTTGTAATGCTTTTAGAAATGCAGATGAACTATGCCCATAGGAAAAGATTACAGAAGAGATGATCTAATAGACAGTAGATCAGGATTTATTATATGTGGACAAATCTAATTGTTTTTAGAGTTCAGTTCAAGGGCTATTTTTAGGCACTCTAGCTTCAATTTACTCTGGTTCTCAAAAATACTGTCAGATGTGGTTGTAGTTACTCTGAATTTCTGGATTTGAATGTATAAAATCTGTTTTTTTTTTTTTTTTTAATCCACATGTGGTTTCACACAGGGGAAAAAAAGCATACTATCTTTTTTTTTAAAGACATACCAGCTGTGTATTATTACTGAATGTATGGAGTGAACTTCTAACCTCCTAAACAATCACTGTCCCTTGGCATGATTCACATCCATCAGAGCCAGTGGTGCAGATCTTATGCACAGTCTTCCAACCTGAATCCTTCAAACTCTATTAAAGAGAAGCCTAGAAGGAATTCCCCAGTATCCCATTGTTAGAGAAATCACTTTTGATTTCTGTAACAGGTGCTGTCAGTTTTTCATTCAGACCACATCAGAGTGCAGACATGTGAGCACTACACACTTACAGCTTTAAGAGATTTACTGGAGGTTGGGATTGCCAGCTTTTTGGGGTTTTGGGGTTTTTCTGTCTTTAAATTAATTAAACCATGTATGTTCTATCCACACAAGCTGAAACATGTATTTTAGTTTTTTGGCAGAACAAGGACATGTAGCTGGTAAAAGAAAAACCCAATTTTTTCCATCTGTATGGCAACAGATGTAGCTTCCTCTAAAGTGTGTTCCCCACTTTTTGCCTGCACTTGTGCATCTTTAACTGAACAACTTGTGTGCACTGTGCAGAGGCAGTGCCAGATGGAGCCAGTCTCTCTCCAGCAGTTCTCCACCTCTGCATTTGCAAAGAATGGAGTCGAGCGCAGGAATCACAAAGTGACTGTTCACGCCCCAGCATTTTCTCATCTACCCAATCAATGTGCCGAGTCCTTTGCAGAGCCACAAGCAGTCAGCTCATACCACTATCCGAAACATTTCTCCAGTTGCAAGCTACAAACACAACTTAATAAGAGAAAACCATCATCTTCAAATAGTCTCTGTTCAACTGTGTGTGTAATATCTCCAATCTAGATGTTAGTCAGCAAGATGGCCAATTGCATTCAGATAAATGCCTTGGACTTTCTTAAACATATCATAATCTGCCTGTGAAATGGCTGGTTAGTTGCTTTCCAATTTGTGAAATGGTTCAAATGCTGTAAATAAAAAAGAAATTGGACAGCTTTCAAAAAGGACAGATTAGACTTTTCAATTCTCAGTATTCTGTGCTTCCAAGCTACACTCCTGTGATCTCCATATTAATGTTTAAAACCTGATTGTGTTCTGCTGTTATCTTGAGGAAGAGGGCACAGTACAATCGAGCCCAAGGAGACAATCCACTGGAACTACATGAAATCAGCTCCCTGGCCTCACAGCACACGTGTGTGCAAGGGGTGTCAGGGAGAGAGGGATGAAAATTTGCCTGGTCCCACTTCCTCCTGTCCAGCTTGGCAGACTGAAATCACAAAGGCTGCTTTTTGCATTACAATTCACCTGCCTTTGCATCACTATCCCTTGATCCCAAATTCTCTGAGGCTCAGATTTGATGTGCCTCCCACATTCATGTACTGGGCTTCCAAATCAGCCCTGATGTCCAGTGTTTTAGTGTAAAGACACTGAGGGTAGGCTGGTCAGCTGAAATCAAAGAGAGGAAAGCAATAAACCATCAAAGATCAAAGGGGGAGTTACAGCTGCTCACACCCTTCTTCCTCTAACCAATATTAGGACTGACTTCATTAGCATGCAGATCATATTGCATTCCCAGACATGAACTGGAGACCTTACAGCAGGCTCTGCTGTCTGTACAATACATGTTACATCCATAGTCTAGAGCAACAGGAATTACAAACCTGCCAGCAAAACCTCACCTTTTGTCTTTCTTTCACCAAACTCATCTATTTTCTCCTCTTGCTACTCACTAGCTATTATTTCAAACCTGTTTTAAAATCCAAACTCCTTCTCCAAAGCCACCAAAGGTGCTCCCTCTCTACAGGGCATTTGCTCCATTCAGTCTCAGAAGCACTGGCTTCTATTTTACTTTTTTGTTCCATTTACACTTGTTCCTATGAGGAAACCAGGCTGAATTGTGGAGAGAACTGACCACCAAAACCACCAGAAATACAGAAATGGTGAAAAAGACTGCTCATCCTTCGAGCACGTCCTCGTACACTTTGGTATAGACGTGCTGTCAAGACCCCTCCTAAAAATCAGAGGGCAGGCACAGGTTCAGCCTCTTGGCCATATCTTGGTTTGGAGCTCAGTTAGCTCAATGGCCCCAAACTTACCAGTGGTTTACCTTCTACCCCTGGAGACACAGATGGAAAGGAGGGAGAGAAGAAACAAGCCTATGCTAAAAAAAAGAATATTTCATGTAAATCAATCGTAGGAAGCTGACAAAACTCCCTTGTAAGAATATCAATATTCTGCTACTTTCAGAAATAAAGCAGTTTCCCTGAAAAAACAAAATGCTGCTCAGCTCCCTTTCTAAACCTTTATTACTTATGTAGAAATGTCAATATATTGTAAAGCTCAGTTCTAATAGCTGTATTCATGTAGGCTCAGGGATCTGCCTAAACAATGCTTAACTACAGCACTGGCATCTCAATTTGTTTTATAGATAGATATCTGACTTCTGCAGAGGGCTCTGACAATGAGAACACCATTAATATTATGAAAAACACATTTACTTCAGCAAAGCAGATTTATAACAAATAAACAAACTGTGCAATACACAGGGTGTTTTAAGGTGAAATGAACTGGGTATCACTTTCAGGGATCTCCAGTTTTCCTAACAGACTTGAGTACTGGACACAGGCAGCATGGTGCACTATCAAGCCTGCAAGCAGTTCTCACTCATGTCCCAGAGGTTAATTTTTCATTTCGGAAAGGCCACTGGGGTGCTGGTAGCAATGGTGAATATTCATTCATATGCTCAGCATCTCAGATCTCCACCCTGAAGGCTCCAGGGCTGGAGGCATTGCCATGGCCAGTCGTCTCAGTTGAAAAGCCACAGCAGAAACCTGAGTGGTAGGAAGGAACAGCCTCCAAAACTTCAGAAAAGGAGGTTTTACCTAATAATATTTTCTCTGCATCATTAAGGGCTACCAGCTCTCATGAAGTCAGCTTTGGCCAAGATGAAGTTTCAGACTCTTACCCGAGGGGTTGATGACAAGCTGACAATACATAGTCCCAGGGAGGAAACACTTTCAACATTGATTCGTAGCTTTACATCTGTCAGCTTTCAGATGATTCTTGTTAACAGATAGCTCAGACCAGCACACTGCAAGGTGAGAATGTTTTCTAGTGTGAAGCCAATGAAAATACCCATTGACCTTTTAAGACTCAGAATTGGGCCCACAAAAGAGAAAAGACATAAAAAACTTAGAAGAAAGTGAACAGGAATACTGAAAAGCAAGTATTTTAGGTTAAAGTTGTATGCCTGCTTCCCCAGGTTGACATATGGCTTTACATGCAGTCAGGTGCTAAAGTTTGCATGCCCAGGGGTCCAAACCAGAGGCACCAAATGCACAGAAGAATGTCCAGGTGCTGCTGTGCCAGACTAGAGATTTTCCATAATGTACTCTTGGCCTGGGAGCCTAAACTGCACCTGATCCACTCTGACTACCCACAAAAGCATTGCAGATCCTCACAAGCAATAGCAGAATCTCAGGAAGGTGGGAACTCGTAGAAAAAAAAATAATCAAATGGGATGACACAGAAATGAAAAAAAGCAAATTGTATCCTTTAAAGATTTTTAAGCTGTGTAATCTTGCCTTTTTATAATATATCATCCATAAAGTGAAGTACCTGACGCCACTGCAAGCATAAGTTTGATACTTTGAGCAAAAGAATCATGTCTCATAAGGAGAAAAAATATATACACCTATTCAACATATGAAAAAGAGGAGAGAGAGAACAGACAAAGAAAATCTGATCTGGTCCAATGCACATGTCTTAAAAACATAATTGCTGAATAGCTACATTTGTTTTATAGACAAACACAAACATATAAACTTAACTAAATGTGAATGCATCTCCATAGGACAGCATGATTCCAAAGCATAACAGAAAAACAGGAGAGGAAAAAAAACAATCAAGAAGCATGTATCCAATTCTGAAATACAGCAGATATGAATATATATTTACAGATGTTTTCTTACTTTCAATCTAGAATAAAACTACAGCTATACTGCATGGCTAAAGAGCTGCTATATGCTTCTACCATACTGCCTAAACCTCATTTTACAGCTCTCACAGGTAACATAAAATAAATGCACCAGTCTACAGTGATTATTAGTTTTACCTCTCTTCAGTATCAAGTATGTTCAAATACTTTTGTTTTGCAAATTTTTTACAGCAGACCACTTAGTACATGTGTTGAGACCTGTAATGTTATTAGCCCTGAGCCTTTCACATTCCATGCATACATCAAGAAGTTTCATCAATTTGCAGGGAAGAGGTATATTAGTTTTTCTAGTCATTGCAGTGCTTCACAGGTACTAAAAAACTCAAGAGCCCTAAAATTTTACATTATCCAGTCAGAACTCTCATTTTATAATAATACCAACCAAAAATCTAGCTCACTTATGTCATCAAAAGCAACTCTTCTTCCATTATCTTAAATATAAATGAGAAAAAGCAAGCAGCTGGAGCAGACAGAATAATTTATAATGAGAGGAGATCTGTCATGCCAGTAATAATAAAAAATAGAGCATAACTCTGAATTCGTTTGGAATTGAAGGGAAAAACAGACTTTCTAGTGTAGTGGTCAGGCTCAAGATGAAAAGAGAGGAAAAAGGTCACCTGTGATAGACTTTAATGGCCAGCAGTAAGTAAGTCAAGAAATGCTTAAAACTTCAAATAAATATTAGACACATTTTGTTGCTTATTCTTCCTTAGAGGTTGGAGCCTAGCTGACCACAGATCAGAGACATGGCATTCAATGGCATGGTGCTCAATCTGGAGATGGCTCAGCAAAATACAAATTCCAAGTGTAGGCACTGCAGTGGCAAGCAGCTCATCCACTATGTTTAGCTGTCACATAGGTTGTTCCAAGGCAGAGAGAAATGTGGTTCTGCTTGAGGAAAGAGGAAGAGGTTTGATTTAGGAATCTGAGTCAGCCAGTTTACAGACAATAAAAGGCAGCATCAAAAGCCATTCAATTTGTCCAAGACCTCACGTGGTCTTTGGAGGTGCAGGAGCCCACAGGTTGATGCAATGTCATTTCCCTCACTGTATCAACATCTCCATGCCTGAGCCTCGGCTGAAAAGTGTGCCATCCATCAGCCAGCAGCTTCTGACTTTGTCCCCTGACAAGCTCAGTGTCTGTTACAGCAAATCTCTGAACTACAAAGGAAACTGCAAGCATCTCAAGTGTTTGCTTGCCTGTCCTTGAGGTGTTTAGTTGGTGCTGAGGAAGACTTAAGCCTTTCCATGGATAACCAGAAAATCTGGAACTACGGCACAGATGCTAAGAACAGCGCAGTGGGGAGAGGCAGGGGAAAACTCCACCTCAAGCAGTCAACCTCATGTCCTCATTTCCTTCTCCTCCTGCAGAGGACATCATTCATCACAGTCCACAAGACACTCCTGGGAAGTGCTGAGATGTGCCAAGGATTACAGTAAAACAAGAGGTGGACGGGGGACGCTTTGATCCTCCCGTGTTTTTGTATGAGGAAATTACTCGCTAATGCAAAAGAACGAGCCCTTCTTTCGATTCAGGTTATTCCACGAGGAATCTCTTTCTGCAAAGCCTGAAGCTCAGACAAGGTATTGGGCTTGAGGGACCACTCTTCACATCTTCTGTGCCAAGCTCAGCACGTCCACTGCGCATTTCTGAGCGCAACATGCAACTCCCTAATCCTCTTGGCAGCAGTCACTCCTACAAGGTCAGTCCTCCTGGCCTACAAGATGCCTTTCCAAATTAAGCTGTTATTTTCCCTTATTAAACATCATATTTGAGCTAAAACAGTATCACTGATTCAGTTAAACCCTCGCTGTCTGCAGCCTTGTTCGGAGCAGAGCACACAGAAATCTCATAGAGACCGAGATGCCTGATCAAACAGACTCCAGTGAGCTGTAACCAAAGGAGATGCAACTTTATTTTAGCAGCATGAATCATTTCATGTCCAGGGACAGCAACGTGAATCGTGCTTCCTGGCTGAGCTTTTGTCTTCAGTAACAGCAATGTGCATCCTGCACTGAAGACTCAAGAGCATCTCCAAGAGAGGCCAACAGACACTGCTACCTACCAGGGCACCCTGACCTGACACTTATTTGTCACAGATGGCTTTCATCCACTAGCAGCTGCTGATTTATGTGAGGATAACGATGTTTAGCTCCAAGAGGAGGTACTATCCACTTCTGAGGGAAATGGGCAGAAACAAGAACAGTCAGCTCTAGATCCAGCCAGTTTTTAAACAAGAACAAGCAGTCACTGGATTTCAAATCTTACTATGCAACACAGGGTATGTTCTAAGAGAAAGGAAATTTTAAGTGTGTGCAAAGAAAACCAAATAAAACACATAAGGAAGGGGCTGAATCTAAAAGCAGATATTAGATTTCTTTTCTCTCTTGCACGCAAAGCAAACATTGTTCAGGGATATTTAACGATCTGTTTGGCAGCTGAGGTGTGCAGGACTCCACCAGCAATATAACAGAATATTATCTGTCCATTTCTGTCAAGCTAAGGCAAGTTCACATTGTGGTGTCGGCCTAAATGAAAAACAAAACCATGACAGAATTGACCCAGGCCAGTCTGAGAGTATGCTGGATGAGATGGGACAGAAATGAGGAAAAAGGGAAAGCAGATGCAAAGGGTGTAAAATGAGAAAGAAGCCAGATGCAGGGACCAAGCAGACTTAAAAATTCCTTCTCCCTACAATTAACTGTTGGGCCTTTCTAGGTTGCTTTTTCCTTTTTGATAGTATCTAAATCTTAAAACCAGCCTGACTGGATGAAAGCAGTGCAAGTTAAGTCAGTGTTCCTGAGTATTTTTCCTTTGGAGACAATTTCTTTGCAGGGATCCTCCAAGTGGTGAATGCAGTGTTATATTTCCTTCATCAGCCAACAGAAACATTGCACTGGTGAGGCCAAGCCCTTGCAGGTGATAGGATCCCTGCTGGAAATTCAGGCTAACATTCAGAAAACCCCCAATCTCTCTGTTATCCAGATTTCTCTCCCTGCACATCGAATAAAATCTCATTCATGTGGAACCTGCATTACAGCTCTCTGGGCACAGTGCTGGCTCACCTCCACTAAAGGGGATCTTAAATCTTTAATTTTAGCTATTTTCCTCAGCCCGGGTCAGCTCCAAAACTAACCCCTGCCTGTCTCACTTGTCATTGCCTACAAACCACTTCTACATCTGGCCCTTTGGGTAATGAGCTGCTCCTTCCAGTTTTATTTCTCCATTGTCTTCCATTTGCTTTCCTTTCCCAGAAAAAGAAAGGGAACACATCCTCACATGGAGCTTTCCTCAGCCTCACACCTGCTTCTCAGGTCTCTGTTCCCTTAACTCCAAAATGAAGGAATCTCTCAAGATAAACAATTTTGGATATCTCCTTTACTAGACATCTGATGCTTTCTCCACCTCTGGAGAACCACAGCTAGCAGGGAAGTATTAAAGTCTGATTGCAGGGTGGAAACTTCATGCATTTCCCCACACCCAGAACTGCCAGATGAATGACTTGTGTTTGTGTAGATGTGTTTGTATATACACTCTTCTTCCTTCTCCACAAAACAAATTACAATTAGAGTTAGCTGCATCTGATCAAACAGCACATGAAAAAGGACATGATAGTAGATGTGCACACAAAGCAACTACCTCATTATAACTGGCATTCTTTCAAAAGTTGTTTGTTTGGTTTTTTTTATATAGACAAATTGAAACCCATAAAAACATTTGTGAACTGACCTTCTACAAGTTATCTGTGCTTAATCAGAACTGCAGGCAAAGACCTGTTTTTTCCAGTGATAAGCAAGCATACTAGAAAAAAAGAAGTATATTATGAGACCATTCTCTAACAACCCAACTTGAAGTCAAGGGCATCCTTCCTAGGCCAGAATACATTTTATTGAACAAAACTTTCTAATTAATTGCTGACAATATAAGAGCTTTGTCAGCAAAATTCTCCCCACTGCCTGTCTCTCCTTGCCACTATGCCATGCAGCAAGATGGAAGCACAACAAAGCCCTGATTAAACCTTCCTTGTTGCAGGGCATTTACAGTTTTCTCAGTGAAATATGTGTTCAGTCCTTACTGTCCTTGGTGGCTGAGGTTAGGCCATCTGCAGCTGGCATGTGGAAATGGCATGAATGATGATAGGTAATGATTTAGCCAACATGACCCATCATTTGGGCAGCCAGTCAGACACACAGATAATGATTAGTCTTATTGCATTCATGCACAGAAGCTTTAGGATGCAGCAGGAACAGCTGGGTATTTATTCCAGCCCTGCACTGTTGGAGGTAGCATGAAGTGTTGGAGAAGAAAATGTCACCACACACCTGGCAGTAATCCTCCAAGAGCTCTCAGGTAAAGAAAGGCTCACTTTATTACCAGGCTTGCAGGCCAAGGATAGAAAGAACTATGGAGAGCTGAAAAAGTATTTGACCTTTGAAAAGTGAGACAGCTACCCAAAGGTTGTCTTGAGAACAACAAGTTGAGGCAGAGATGTGTCACAGGAGAGAAAGTCAAGTGTGGGCTCCCTGTGGAGCTCCTGCTCCATGGGTCAGTGAAGGAGCTTGTGAAGCAGATACAAGTTTAGTTGCTTTTGTTGTTTGCAATTAGTCCCTTAGAAGAGTTACGGTCCTAACCAAATAAAGAAAATTGTTAGGAAACCACTGTCCCACTGAGAACAAAACAGCAGGGGGGATGCAAGGGGAATGGTCTGTGCTCAGTACAGTCCCATTATGAGTGGGTCAGGCAGGACTTTGCAGACTTCCCTTTCTCTTAATTTTTGCACTTCATTATTTTCCTCAAAGGAAAAAACAATGCAAACACAGTGGGTAAGACATTTAGGTCAAGACTTTAATAAACAGGATCCCAATGCTAGTCTCTGAGCAAGTGACCTGATTTTTAAAAACACTAAGAAAGCAGTATCTCCCACCGCCTTAAACAAACACTGGCCTTTTGAGCATCGGGTTATTTAGGGGTCTCAGCCTTATTTTCAAATCAAGTTTCATCTTCTCATATCACAGGCTCAGTACTGACTCAAGAGCCCAGAGTAACGAAACTGCTCATGGGAGATCAGATCTAAGATGAGCCCTAAAAAATTAAAGCTCCCAATTCACTCAAGCCGGCTGGGAAATCCTGAGTGCACCTCAGCAAGCAGTGACTGATGCATTTACACCACACCTCAAATACCTGTAATTTCCAGTAAACCACAAATATCCTCTTCATACACCTACACGAATGCTCAATTTTGCAAGGTGCTTCTTCTAATCTCTGTCTGAGGGTGCTCCTCTTCCTTGGTGGCAGAAGGAGCGCCGTGGATGGTTTAGCCCATCAAATTTTAAATAGCTCAAGATGGCTTAAATCCCTCCCATGGCTTGCTACCTCTGTATACGTCTCTTTGCATTTGCTGGACAGAATTAGAAGCAGGGATAGCCTTTACTACGGTCAGGTTAGATTAGTGCTCATGGGTAGAACAGAGTCTCAGGGCTAAGGAACATCTGCTCCAGATTTGCTTTGAAACACCCAAAGAGAGCCTGTGCTGCCCTATTTCTCCCCACTCACTCTGGCAGAGAGCCCTGCACCAGCCTACGTGTACCTTCTGCCTCCCACGTCACTGTTCGAGTTCCAAACTGACTGTCTTTGGTGTTCAGAAAAAGAAAAAAATCATCTCCTTTCTTATCAGCTTTTGAACAAGTTTTACTGCTGGAAACAGAATTTCTACCCATGTATTTCTGAATACAGAGGATGTATTCTATAAATCTTTGACAAAAATACTATGTGAAATGGAGCATTGATGGGTTTTGTATCTGAACTGAGACTGACACTGAAGCATTTTGCTTTGCCTTTTTACAATAAAAACTGTATTAACTATTAGCAAGAATACAACACCTAACTTAGGGCCATGGGCTACCACATGCTAAACTTGATAATCTGGTAGTGCAGAGTTTGGCAGTACATAGTTCCCAGTTCAGTCTTTCATATCTAGACTTACACTTAAGAACCTAGCATGGGTTTAACTCATTTCACAGCCAGCAACACAAACTTTTAAATCCTCATTTGCTCAGCTCCCCAGGAGATGGAACAAAAAAGCCACATGGACACCAAAAGATGAGGCAGGACCAACAGAGGGATCCAGCATCTCTCCCAGGCAGTGCTTACCCTACAGAGATCAGTCACCCCCAGGCCACATTACAGAGGACAAGAGCATGGGAAATGCATTTTTCCGTACACTAGAGAGCAAATGAAATAGTGTATTAGGGATCAAATGCTGCAATAGCACAAGACTGATCCTGGTCTATCTCTGTGCCCCATCAGCTCAGCCCCAACAAGGACTGAATCTGACTTAATCTTTCACACAAACACCACCAAACATTGTTTCAATTGAAAAAGGCTTAAGGTGAGATTTATTTTTTTCCATGTTCCTGTCACAACCACTGTCAAGACTCCTGCATGCACTAAAACATGACAGTCACTAAATTATGAAGTGTGTTATATTTCTTTTAAAACACAACTAACCAGTTTCTTTGAAAAAGGCTTGCATCATTCTAAATTTTAATTCATGCTACAACAGGCATCTTGTTCCTCTACCATCTCATTGTGCTGTAGTAGCTGTGGTTTTCCTAATACTACACACAGACAAGTTGATACTTTTATATACTGATGAAAAATAGATCAAGCTTTGTCAAATCTTGTGTTTGTCCCCTCTCTGCATCAGGAGCACATCCTGGTGACAGAAATCTAAGCAGAGCTGAAGGTACAATGCTATAGACAAAGAACAATAGGAAGGAAATATGTAACAGAAATAAATTAGTTTCTTAATGAACAAGGAACCTGTTTCTGAATATGTCCTCAAGAGGAAGGAAAATCTGCAATGAAAATGTAAGTTTTATAAAACACAGCTAATTTGCTAAATTGCCTCAGAACAGACTGGGCTTTTTTCATGAAGATTTCCATGGTGATACCAATGTTCCTCACACAAAGCACTCCAAAAGCCAATAATATAATATCTGCTGTTTTTACACCTCATTGAGACACCTGGCAGACAGCACTTCATGACCTATGCTTGTCTTCCAGGTGCTGGAGGTGATGATCCAACTTTTTGGCTGTTTGATGAGAAAAGATCCATGTCCAGTTCTTGCTATTTCCAGTTTTGGGATTATTCTTTCAGCTGCCAACAAATTTTCAAACATATGATATGCCACAGATCTTGTGGTTTGGACTTCCTCCAGCACTTCACTAACATCTGCCAAATTCCTGTTAAATCCAACACTGGTTGATGAGCACTTTCCAATGGTGTGAAACTTAATGCAAGTAACTAGTGGAAGCTTGGGAGCAATTAAATTTTAATCAGAGGTAAGTTCAGTTTTCAGCATTGTGAGTTATCTCTAGTGTCTAAATAGCTAATATCTATAATAACCCTCTTCTCCTCTTGTGATCAGCAGCACGGAGCCACAAAAAGGGAGAAAAATAACAGCTTAAGAAGTGCCCATCCCAAGAAAGCCACTCACCACATTAATTACCTATGCAGTCTTTCTCTCTGACATGCCATCTGCATCCCAAATAACTCAGTGGTGTTTTCCGGGCAGGTCCAAACATCTGCCCCTCTCCTGGCTGCCTCTCCTCAGCATCCTGCCCAAGATGGGCTCCCATGCCCAGCTCTTTTAGCAGGGCTTTTGTCTCTCTGCTCTTCAGGGTGTGTCAGGCCATAGGAGCAGGGCTAATACAGTAATTTCACGAATACAAGCCGCAGCAATTTGACAAAAATTTTGGTGGAAACCCGGAAGTGCGGCTAATAGTCGGGTGCGGCTAATATATTAATAATTTTCTGACATTTACAACCCCAGACGTGCCAGCCAGAGTGCCGAGCCAAGCACCGGCCACTAAAAGCCGGCATTTCGCAATTGTTACAGTGTTACCGTGTCGCCCTGGCTCCCTGCAGGCAGCACGGGGGGCGGGGAGAGAGGCGGGAGAGCTCTCTTCTTCCCTCCTCTGCCGCAGCCCAGGGGAGGAGGGGGGGGGGGGCGCCGCCATTGCCGCGGCTCCGGGGAGCCGACGGGGGGGGGGGGGGGGGGCGCTGCCATTGCCGCGGCTCCGGGAGCCGACGGGAGCCCCACGCAGCCATTGCTGTGGCCCGGGGAGGCGGGTGGAAGCGCGCACTGCCATTGCTGCGTCTCGGGGAGCCGGCGGGAGCCCCGCGCCGCCATTGCCGCGGCCCGGGGGGGGGCGGGAAGTGCGCGCCGCCATTGCCGCGGCCCCGGGAGCCGACGGGGGGGGGGGGCGCCGCCATTGCCGCGGCCCGGGGAGCCGACGGGGGCGCCGCCATTGCCGCGGCCCGGGGGGGGCGGGAAGTGCGCGCCGCCATTGCCGCGGCTCGGGGAGGAGGCGGGGTGCTTTGTCCGCGCCCGCCGCCGGCGCCACGGGCGCGGGAAAGCTCCGTCCCCGCCCGCCGCCGCTGCCGTAGGAGCGGGGGAAGCTCCGTCCCTGCCTGCCACCGCGGGGCAGCGCCGACCCGGGGTGACCGAGCCCAGTGGCAGCGGCGGCCGGCCCCGAGCGGCAGCACCGGGCTGGAGCACCTGGCCCCGTCAGCGGCCCCTAGCGGGCCGAGCCTGCACAGCCTTAGCTCAGCCAGTAAACCCCGCCCTCCCGCGGTTCTGTTACTAATTGCATGTGGGTCCTCGCTGCGAACGACAAAGCGGCTTATATTCGTGTGCGGCTTATCTATGGACAAAAACCGAAATATTTGCCAACACCCAGGGATGCGGCTTATACTCAGTGCGGCTTGTATTCGTGAATTTACTGTACTTCCTTTTGACATCCCAGACAGCTTCCTTCCACCCTTCTTTTCCAGCATGCACCAGGTCCTTGATTGTAAGTTGGCTTTTGCCTGGTTTCTTGGCCTCTCTCTCCAGCTGTGCCTGGAGCAGTGGGACACCCCCAACTCTGCTCCAAATCCCTTCTCCCTGTGGGCTGTGAATTTGCAGATCTCCTGCCAAAGCGTGCCTAATCCACAGCCTTCCCCATCCTCGTAAACAGGCAGGACAGCACAATGGTTTCTCATAACATAAATCAAGCCTTTCTACTGCTCAGTAAGTGACACATGCAAGTTACAGTCCTTTAACTATGCTGCCACAGTAGGCTCAAAGCTTTCCCACTGCTCTTCCAAGTTCAAAAAATCCCCTGTTGCCAACCTAGAGCAATTCCTTTATGCATTCCAGCAGGACCAACATAGCAAGCAGAGCTCAGTACCTCCCAGGCTGTTCTTAATGGGAAATGTAAGCCTCAAAACAGAGGTTGGTGCTGAGGTCTGGGAAGCATTCAGAGAAGTAGAAGGATTCCTGCAAAAGCCACTCTTTGGTATGAAATCTTTGTTAGAAGATGGCCATACCATCAGAGCCAAGCTTAAGGGAAGCACAAAACACAGCAGTGGGCTCCCTGGCCTCAGAAGGCTCCATAGAAAGCAGAAGAGATAACAGAAGCTAGTGATTTTTTTTTTTTTTATTTCTTTGTAAGTGAAAATATCCTAAACACCCTCAGCATGTGCAGCCTGGGGAAGTTAGATGAACAGCTGCCTGGAACTGAGCACTAATTCATCCATTTTGCTCTCCGTTAATGAATACAGACAATGGAAAATCAGTAGATGCAAAAAACCCACAATTTTTATGGATTTCCAGACTGATTTTCTGTACCTCATCTAGTCATTTTTATGCCTGTGCAAAGTGATGGCACAGTTGGTGTAAAGTACTACCAAATTATCATAGGGATATTTTTACCCTCCATTTCCACTGGTACAGCAAATGGTCACAGGTGTCAAAGGCAAAATAAAATGTGCATTTTAACAGAGAAAAGGAATACTCAGAAGAACAAAAAATGAAATTATTTGCTATCCACTGCTGTCTCCAGATAACATGTGTGGATATGTATGGATGTGTGTGGATATTTGCTTTTTCTACAGAAAACCATATTTACTTCTCCACCTCTGCCTCAAATTCTTCACATTTAAAGTGGTGTGCGACCACCAGGACCTATTTAGAGAAACGCAGGAGGAGCATCAGTCCCAGCTGCAATCCTGCTCTGGGAACAGCCTCTTTCACGTTTCTCACCTGGCAGGACATGCACCCTGCTGTGCATTTCTCTTCCTACATTACAGCCTGCAGCTCAAATCCAGCTGGATTAGTGATGAACTGCACTGGGCTCAAGGGGGGATTGAGCACAGAGTGAACAAACCATGTTCTGACTTGCACAGCCTATCCTGGATTCCAGTTATAAATTTTTTAACAAAAAAAACCCACACTGTGTAGGGCAAGAGAAACATCTTCATAAAGTATGTGTGCAGCTATGAGACAATCTGCTTTTTTCAGTTAGCAGCAAATTTTGAGGCCGTGGTTATTATGACAAGACAAATATTCCCATGTGCAAATGCAAAATCCCTTTGAAGCTGAATATACACACCAAATCCCAAGTACTGCTAGGAAGAGGAAAGGGGAAATGTCATTTCCCACCAAGCCAGTGAGGATAATGCAGCCCAGCACAAAGCCATTGGAGTATGCTGAATAAACTATCCCTCTTCATAAAATATACACAGAAACTCCTTGCACTGGTTTGCAGACTTCTAAAGCAAGAAAGGCATTGGGAATCATCTGCCCTGACCTCTGTGGGAACCAACTGGTACTGTTTCAGCCCCTGTGCCAAAAACTCGGGCTCTGGGCTTGCATCACTCTCAGATTGGTCCAACTGCTGAATCTGCCTGCTGAGAGAGCAGTGACTCTCAGCCAAAACTTGGCTTGCCACCCTTTACCTTCGATAGGGGCACTGAGTTACTGCGCACCTACGCCAGCTAAGCCTCAGCATTATTAAGCAGAGCCCAGCAGACTCACTATCGATCTTATCTGGTGACATTTCTGCACGCACACACACAAAATCCACAGACAAACAAGCAGCCCCACAGAAACTGTAGGTCAAGAACAAACAGACAAAATCTTCCCTTTAAAAAGGAGAGAAGATCCCACCACTCTTCCAGGTGAAATTAGCTATGTCTATATTCAATATCTAGAGTGCAGTGAATACCACTGTCTCCAAAAACCATGGCAACCTGAAAATGTGAGCAATTTTTTTTATTGTGTTTTTTTTTTTTTTTTTTAAATAGTACTTCACACCACTGAAATTCCTGTGTTGTTTTCTAAGGTAACAGTGTGGTGCCTTGGAGGCTCCAACCTGGAACGTGGCTGCTGGATGAGCCATTAATAATTTCAGGGCTTTGGGAGATTTTGCACCATGTTTCTTTGTTTTTTTTTCACTCAACTGCATTTAATCAAAGACTGCAGCTATTCCTCACTCACAGCCAGTATATCCATCTGTGTGCATTCACCTTTAGAAGTTTTTTCTATTTAAGAAATAGTCACATCCAGCACTATGAGGTGTTTGGACAGCCCTTTTTTTTCTTTTTTTTTCCCTCTAGTGCTATATAAATTTCTTTTCCCAATAATTTTTTTTTACCTTTTTCCACTTAAAGGTGAAATACCATCAAACAAAAGCCAAGCAACAACCTGCATTAGGGCAAGAGCCAAGAGAGAGCAGCAATTTACAGCTCTCTGCCTGAAGCAAGGGTAGAGATTACTGCCATTTAAACCCACTTCCACCTTGCAATTTCCACCATTTCCTGCTACTTTGCAGCCTGGTGTATTAAAAACCAAGACACCAGAGCTGAGGCCTGACTTGAAGAGAAGCCCATCTCATTCTGTTTGGGAATTACATCATATTTCAAGGCAATGTACATCTTGCTGTGGACAAAATTAAGTCCAATAAAACCAATTTCCGTTCTGACATTATTTAAACATGGCCACAATCAAATAGAGTAGAAAGCCAAATGAAAAACTCAAACACTAAAGTGAGTTCATAGATGAAGGCTGTAGAGCTCCTCTGATTTGAACCCCTCCTGCTGAAGACGAATGTCCTGCAGTATATTATGGTCTGTGCACTGTAAAATTCTGTGACTTTTTAGCCACGCTCTTCATTTTAAGTGGATCACGTACTCTACACTCCCTTCTGCAGCAGCTTAAATCCCACCACGCGATTATCTTTTCCTGTAATACCACACTTTTCAGAATAGCAGCACACCAGCATTGTGAATAAACCCCAACAAAAGAAATTTAAGGACAAAAGAAACATTGAGGGATGCAGCCTCAATAACTATGCCGCGGTTCATTCTTGCTTGCGGCTGTTGCTGTAACTGTGTGAAGTACCTTTGCCTTTTGAAAAGTGCTCCATGAAAAACTCTCAGTTATCCAGGCAGTAATAGCAACTTCTTTAAAGATTTCTGATAAACTGTGTTGGTCTTTAATTGGACACAGAGAAAGAAAAAAAAAAATCTTAGTATCTTTGGATCTAGTAAAAGTTGCCTATATATTTGTTTCTTTATTCTTCAGCCACTTAGCTGCCCACAGAAGTCCCGCGCCACCCCCTGAGGTTGCAATAGAGTGGCAGAAGAAATTTTTGCTAAATCCTTGCTGATCTGACAGTGACGCTCCAACTCCAAACCCTCTCATCTTGCACGGTATCAAACCCGCCCCCTTTGCTACTCATCGCAGCATCCCTGACAGGGCTTAAGGAAACAAAGCTCACAGCAGATGCATCCATGTCATTTAAATACAGGGATGTAGGTACAACAAACCTCTAAACAGCAAATTAAATGTTAGGATGTGCTTCCTCCTCCCTGCCAGCCGGGCAAAGCAGTGCATGGGGAAGCAGTAGCTGCACTACCACCCTGAGGACACAGAGAGCAGAGCCAAGGCTGCATCTCAGCCCTGCCTGCAGACTGCAGGGAGTGTGTCCAATCCTACTCCTTTTTTTGTTTTCCCCCGTCTATTTCTGCCTCCCTCCCTTTTTTTTTTGGGGTGGGGGGAGGTTGTGTGTGAACAAATGATAGCTCTGTGAAAATCAGGGAACAAAGGGAAGATCAAAGAAGCAGGTAGCTAGATCATTATGTATCCCAGCTGGGACAAGAGTTTAAGCCTCCGGAGCTTACTTGCCAAGTTATTTTAGAGTTATGCCAAGAGAGCTGTGCCCTCTGAAGCTTTCTGGCATAGGAAGTGTTGTGAGGCAAAGCAATGAGGTTTCCAGTGCTGCAGGAGGGATGTCAGGCTGCAGGAGCCATCAGCTACACAGGCATCTAGTTAATTCAAGTGCAATTACGGTCAATAAAAGTTGTTCGTTACTTACATTTCTTTGGCATCCAAGTCCAAGAGATGCAGGTTTATGTACTGGGGACCTCTGGGGCACGTGGGGTGAGTGTCTGTGTGTGAGAATTTTGGGGCAGAAACTGGGTTTGCTAAAGATCCAACTAACAATTCTGAGGTGCTGACAGAGCACTCTCTCCCTGTGCTGCACTGCTCCAGGGACAGCCAGTGCCTCCGGGAAGAGGCTGTACATGGACAGTATGTTGGAGATTAAACTGGAAATGTGAGTCAAGAAAACACTCTAGAAGTAACACCACATCCCCAATGGGATCTAGCTATGGAAAAAAAACCCCAGGACTGTAAGTGCAGCTTGGGTTCTTCACTAGAAGCCCCTTCTGCTCCTGCTTTTTTTACCTCAGTGTTTGGAAATGCTCAAAGGCACAATTTTGGTGGATGGGAGAACCTGCCCTGCTCAGCATGCACCTCTGTTCCTCCATCCTCACTGCTCATATACCATGCTCTGTATTTTCCCAGCACCTCTTGCACAACTGAATACAGTCTGTACTAATTAAGCTGTTCACACAGCCCCTTGTTTTGTCCTGCGTTGCTTTTCCACCCACACTTTTCTTCTTTTCCTCTTCAATTAGATTTTGTTATTTTTTTTTTTTTAAGGCTTGTAGCTTTGAGCCACCTACAAATGGGGATAAAGTGCTTTGTGCTAAGATGTTTTCCCTCCTTCCTATGCCAGTGTTCTCTTAAAACCCAAACCCACGCCTCTGGGAACATGTTTTCTGGATCTAATTTGTAATTGTCTGCGCAAAGAGAACAGAAGGAAGATGTTAATTTTACTAGCTACTGATTGCAAAAGTCAATACTCCTTGAGCCATTTGTGCCATTTCTCATCTTGACAATTCTTCTGGAAAAAAAATAAACTGTCAAAAAGTGCAAAATATTTTACCCATGTGTGCAGATTATCAACAATGGTGTCTAGATAGCACAACAAACAAAAAGCATTTTAAAGTATAAACCCATTTATTTTCTGCATGAAAAGGACAGGACATGTATTTCTGTCATTAGCTGCTGATTTTGGAAATATTTGGACATTAACTACACTGTGCCAGCAACAATTGACCAGCTCTGCAATTGCCTTTTTTCTCTTTTTCTTCAAACCAAGAGGTTGTACATATCCAAAAAGACCATCTCCCATTACTCAGAATAGTACATGAAATAAATAGCCACAAGGTTAGAGGGTGCCACAGTTAAAAAATCACTTTCTACAGAAACTAGATATATGTGTGAATGCATGAAATGACTAATCACACAACCAGCACAAGGAAACGTAAAAAATAAAATCTGCTCTCCCAACAGCAAGCAGTGGCTCCTAGGTCATGCCCAAGTTTCCCCACTGTTTGGAAGGAGCAACCCTTTATTAAAACCATCCACAGGAAGGTGTAGGACTGTGTGGGCAGAGCAATGCCTGGAGATGGGGCTGGCCACATTGCTCCTAACAGGGCTATCCAAGTAAGGGGGATCCTGCTTCAACTATTGGGCATTCTGTTATTCCTTTAGGAATCACAGACTTTATTCTTTTAAAAGCTGTTTTAGCTCTTGCTCTTGTGATCACTTCCATTTTCCTGGGCAAGCACAACAAGCAAGAGAGACAGACTGACAGCCCTGTGGTGGGCTGGTCCCTACTCCATCACTGTTGCCTGCTCCCCAGCACTTCAGCTCAGCAGCAAAATTTAGCATCACTCCCCCAGTTTCTTGCAATATAAACACTTTTCTATGATTAATGTGTGCTCTGCATGTTCTACAAACACTACAGCAAAACCAGAGACTTCAGGTACTCTGAGCACTGTGATGGCAGCAAGCAGGAGAGCCTGTCCTGAGCACTGAGGACAGGCTGTGACTGCCTGTGCAGGAACTCACTGCTCCACGGGGACTCAAGAAGATGCCATCGGACCTCATTAAATGTTTAGAATCTTAATTTTTTAGTGATTTCAGTGGGAAGGTAAGCATCAAAAAGAAAACAGTGGTATTATATGAAAGTCAGGTAAGAATCTGAAGGTCTGCCTCAGCACAAAGGTCTCTAATTAAGTGCATTAAGTGAGCAGACAAGACAGCAAAGCCCTGGTGCTGCACCAGAACCTCCAGCTCCCCCCAGGAACCATTTCACTGGAATCAGCAAGCAGAGGAGAATGGACACAGAAGCTCTGCATCTGAAAGTGAGGCCTCGAGATTTTGCTGGGAGCAAAAAGAAATCTCTTCCCACTGAACGAGGCTCAACACTTGCCACTCTCCTGTCTCCAGCCTTTGTTCGCTCCAGTAATGAACACCTTTGTACAAATAGCTGGAGATTAGAAAAGGAATTAACCTCCAAACAAAGGAGAAGCTTAATTAAGCGTTGCACTAAAAGAAAACAGAGAGGAACTACAGGTTAAAAAAAAAAAAAAAAAAAAAAAAAAACAAGAAAAGAAAGACATGACAGCTGCACAGACTTAATTCCATTTTTTCCTCTTATAGATCATTTTACTCAATGTAATTTCCTTTCTGTATTTGCATGATTTTGTTGCTGAGGCACTGCCCATCAACACAGGGGATTTTTTTTGCTTTCCATTCACTTGTACCTTTTTTAATGCTTTGCCATTACAAGCCCTCCATTAAAAAAAAATCATTAAAAAAAAGCAAAACAGATTTAATTTAGAATCTGGGAGTACACCATTTCATATACTTCTCCCCAGAGAGCTTCAGCTAATTAAACAAATGATTGCAAAATACTCACAATGTCAACCCTGTCAGCTTACATGCAAAATATCTACACCAAGCAGTGGTTATTTAACCAAACACAATGCGAGGAGCAATGTCCTGTGAAGATAAACACAAACCTTAGGCTGTAAGAGGACACTTTTTATAACCATAGGTTATTATGAGGAGACCATGGACTTTGAATATCCCAGCACATGGTCTCAGGAGCCAGCAGGCACAGTCACACAAATCTGGAAGAGACAGGAAGATTTGGGTGGCCAGGATGAGGAGACTCCAACACATTCCAAAAATGGATGAGCACACTGAGCTGCTCTTGACATTTAGGCTGAGCTCTATATTACTGCTGGGAGGACAGGGTAGGAGTAGTTAATGATGATGAAGGAAATATCTGGATTTTTGCTATTAAATTGCAGTAGCTCAGAGCAAAAGCTGGAAAGAAGCAAGCAGATAGAAATAGGCGCCTGGAGTAGGAAAGCAGGAATATAAATGTTATGTGATTAGTCTGTGCATAGTTGCTAGAGGCAGTGAAAGTCTCAATTGTCTAAAGCTACAGGATTTTAAATTTCTCTATACATTACATAAAAACCTTCTTAAAATTCCACACCCCCCCTGCTTTTTTTTCCATCCCATCTTGCCTTCCTGTACTCTAAGCCATGCAGCTTGCCCAGCAACTTCTCCATGTCCACCCTCTCTGCATAGATCCTGCTGCCTCTTTGCACCCTCTGTTTCTCTTTAGTCCTTCCATTTTCTTCTTTACAACACACTCCCAGCATGAAGCACACACTGACTCTCAGGACTGAGTACTCCTTTCCCTCTCACCCCTCCATCCTGCTCTTGTGTCTCAGACTATGTTTAATCTTCCCAAGAAAGAGACACTTCCCAGGCTAGGGACCTTAGCTCCCAGAAGGCTTTTATGATCAGGTACATGCAACAAGGTCTAACATTAATTATTACAGCCTTAGCTAGGAAAAGGCAATACTCACTTTCCTAAAGCCTTGTTAAGGGTCACAAGACCCTTAACTGCACAAGGTTTGAGCAAAAAGGACAGTGAGGAGGGAAGGCAGAGGATAAGGGAGGAAAGGTTGCTGTGCTCATCATGGCAGGGTCAGAGGCTGAAGCTGATGTTAAAAAGCACTAAGAGTCAGGATGCTGACAAGCCTCCGATGGGTTTCCCAGCCCTCCTTGAGGACTGCTGCTCGCTGTAGCTCTGGCAAACAGGACTGATCTCACTGGGTGGATCTGCTTGCTCAGCACCCCTGGATTTAGGAGATGAGATTAGCATGGGATAAACCTCACCCACCTGATCCAGGTGCAAACCCAGCTCTGATGCACTGAATGTTTCAAATTGTGAGAAGTAGTACAAGGCAAATATTATCTATTGTCAGATGCCATGAACATGATAACCTTGAGAATAGCTCGTGAGGACACTGTCCTGGCTGAATCAGTCAGGTGCAAGGCACAGCAGAACTGAGGCGAGCTCCTACCCATCCAGTCGTCCTCTGTGCTTGCTTCATGCCTTGGCAGCAGCATTAATGAGAAAACAGTTTTGAAAGGGGAAACTCAGTTCAGAACGTTCCTTTAGGAGAAATGCCAAGATCCTTCCTTGTTTATTTTATTTGTTGTGTAAACATTTTCATAATGCTTATCAATACAGTCTGTAGAGTGTATTTGTTAAAATAACCAGCATGGACATCAGTATCTTGCTCAGGACTCTGGCCTTTTCTCTGACTCCATACACTGGAGCTAAGGCATCATTTGCCATTTTACTTTGTGTATAGTGCTGGCCACACTGCAGGCTCTTAGTGAATCAAGCTAAATGAATGAGAAAGTATCAAACTCACATAATAGACACCAGCACTGGAAATGGTCAGGAAATGGGAATTAAGGATGAATGCTCTGTTTACATGATCCAAACACATTAAGGCGTGAGGAAGCTGTGAAATTCTTCACTGTACGTGTTTGGTAAAAGCATTCAGCTTCTTCTGCCAGATTCCCTCTTAGCAGTACTGGTTCCAGATTCCAACTGCTGAGCAATTTTAAAGTTCAGTGAACAAATTGTTTCAATTGTTTGGTTTTCTCCCATTTTCTGTGTGAATTATTCTCAAATTCAAGCTTAGTTTTTTGCATCTAAATGTGAGCAGCAATCTGAGGAGGCTCTAAGAAAGATGGCGCATTAACTTCTCCCCCCACCTCAACTTCCTCAATGTACATAACCCACCCTGCATAGTTATGGTCACAAAATATTAACATAATGTACCTCTTCCTTAGCAACAGCTATAGTGTCAGGGGAATGAAGCCCATAATAATACAGCTTGATCTAGAAGCACAATAAAATATAAATAAGCTTGTTACACTTCAGTGGCACACAGGATTCCACTGCGAAGGGCCTTCATGAATTTAGAAACCTCATCTTCTTTTTACTCTCCAACACAGATCATTTAGAAGAAGATTTATGGGCACACATTCCCTTTTATTCCTGAAAATGAAATGTAATTGTTTACTCAGTAACTGTGTTATTTTGCTGCATGTCTACTAGTAAATTTGTGGGCATAATACAGTCACACACACACTCATCTGTGGAAAGCAGTGCTCATAATGAGGTAAACACAAAGCCAGGACTTGGAGAAAATCTAAAGGGGAGACTGACATGAGAGCATTCATAGTTGTGGTCATTTTCTCATGAAGAAAGCCCAAGCAATTTTCTGAAAAAGAAAAATCAGCTGCAGTGAATTGCTACTAATTAGCATGATTAATCTATAAGCCTTTCCCTGTTATCTATCTGCAAAAACCCCAGCACTCCTGGCAGGGTAAGGGCAAGTCTGCTTCTTGCCCCAAGCTGTTTCTCTCCATCCCTGAAAGCTCCTTGGCCAACAGCCCCATGGCTGCTGCACCCTCATGCATGCTGGCCCTCTAACCCTTATAATTACAGCTAATCAACCTTAGTATCTCTTCTTACAGGCAGTAAGATCTTTCAAATACTGCTTCTTGTGAGTTTTCAAGGAGAACAAATGACACCAAGCCAATATGAAGGCAGCAACAAACCATTTGGAGCTAGAGGATAGCAGTCCTCAGCAAACACTGTGGTTTTCAAGCCAAATTTACTTGGCTGAAAGTCATAAAATATGAGGACTTTTATGAGAGAGCCAAGTTACAATCTTAGCATGGTGTTCCATAATCAGAAATCACTATTTAGTATGCATTTATTAAGGCTGGGATTTCCAAAAGCAGTTTTTAAGAGTGAGATACACAATTCACAGGCATAACTTTCCCCCTGAACAGATTATATCACACCACTAGGATTCCCTGCAACAAACAAGACACAAAGAAAAGAATCAAAATTCAACAATCCACTTTGAGGAAATTCAGGGGCCAAAACAAGCTCAAAATCCAGACATTTTATAAAGCATCAAATCGCTGTCTCTGGTGGAAATCTCTCATTTCCAACAATATCTGATTCAGCCAAAGAAGATTCCAAGAGCCAAGTGCTTCAAAAATCCTGCTTACCTACAGAAAATCCCACTGCACAGCTGAAGAGCCATCAAATAAACACAAAACTCTTTCACTCAGTGCTGTCAAGAATAGTATATCTGAGCCTAACATGATTTGCTTGTATGGGAAATCGTCTGCCTGCCTTTCTACAGTACTGCTGATAAACTTCTACAAGAAGTAGAAGTAAACTATATTTCTACATTTTACAGACTACACTACTGGATAGCCCAGGTCTTAGGAAGTTGCTGTTCCTAATTTATCATTAACTAGAACATTTCTTAGATTTTTAACATTTCTTTTGTAAGGGTGATTTGCTTTCTGTGAATACATCATACACATAGTGAAAAATATCAGCAAAAGAAAATCACAGGCAGATAGAATAGTTTGGGTTGGGAGGGACCTTAAGGACCATCTGGTCCCAACCCTGCTGGCAGGGGCAGGAATATCTTCCACTATCCCAGGCTGCTCAGAGCTCCATCCAAATTGGCTTTGAACTCTTCCAAGGATGGAACCTTCACAGCTTCTCTAGGCAACCTGTGCCAGTGCTTCACTCACAAGTTAAGAATTTGTTTCTAGTATCTCTTTCAGTTTAAAGCCATTAACCCTAACCCTATTACAACAAGACCTGCTAAAATGTTTGCCCCCATCTTTCTTGTAGGCCCCTTGAGGGTGCTGGAAGGCTCCAGGAGCCCTTCTCCATGCTGAGCAATGTCAACTCCCAGCCTGCTTTCATAGGAGAGGTGCTTCAGACTCCTGATCATTCCACACTACAACACATTATAACAGTGTTACATATTGTAACATTAACCAAAAAAAAAAAGTATGAAAGGCAATTTTGCCAACCTGATCCTTTGAATTCGAATTTTTTGGGATCCTATGTCCCACCTCCAACACAGCCACATGCTTCCAGAGGAATCCTCTAGAAAAACAGGGTTTTCATATCTTCCATCCTTCCAGGTGATGATGACACACTTCAGTTGTGTCATGGAGCCTTTCTCTAGATATGCTCCACATGACACAGTACACACCCAAGAATACCAGCAGCAAATCCTGGCTTTCCAGGGGCTAAGCTCCTTGTGGCAGAGGGCTCCCACAGGAAGTGCTACCTCACATTATGCAGCTTTTTAACATCTCTGGGTGTGTAAAACAAAGGCTAGTTATGCCTCTCAATCAAAGCACTGCAGCCAATCCTAGTCTCTGTCACACAGGCATATGGTTTAAGAAATCAGTGAACCTGAAATTTGATCTCTCATATGATTTATTTGGCATCTTCTCCCATTACACAAATATAAATATACCAGGCATTTTTCTGCAGCCCTGAAATGATTCAGAATTAATACCAGATGACAAAACGGACCATGTACCAGGAGGGGAAAAGTTACAGTAAAAGCTCCTTCCCATTAATGGGGCCATTCATTCATATGCCCACTATTCCACAGGGGAGCTGGACATAAATTATGTATTTGACATCTAGTTATAGACGATTATATCTGACATAATGAAGTTATAATGGAAGGAGTTTGCACATTGTTTGGTTATTAAGTGCCCATTTCTTGTCCCTGCACCAGGTGCAATGGTGATAGGCCATACAAATCATCCAGAAGAAATGCCAAAATGGGCTCCCTTACTGATAAAGCACCACACATGTTTATTAATTTAACAGCTTGTCTTATGTCTCCCCCATCTGCTCATTTAAAGCAGTTATTTGCCCTATAAATATTTCAGGAAGAGAAGTGTAGCCAAAAATTAGTCTGGCAGAAAAGGAAAAAAAAAGTTTGAGAAGGGTCTGATGCTGTATGCAGCACTACACTTTTTTTCACATTGAACTGGTTCAACAGCTTTTTTTCAAGCTGGTAATAGGACATTCACTTTAGATTAGTGATGCTTGAGGGTGCACCACCACAGCTGACTCTACTTTCCAGCTGTTGCCACTGTCAGGTGGGTGAAAACTTCTACCACTGATGGCGAGTGGCAAAACTCAGTGCAGCGGAAAATGAAAGCCACTGTCAAAAGAATCTCTTGGGTGCATGTCCATGTCCATTCTGAGCTTATCAGGTCATACAGTGGCTTCAAATGGCCTACAAAGAGTAACATTTCAAGGCATCTTTAAATCACAGTTCAGGCTGATCTCCATAGCAAATCTCCTTTACAAGGCAGAAGTTAGCTGGTAAAAAAAGCTTCTTAAAAAGTGTCCTTTTAATTTTTTTTTTTTCAGATAACTAAAAATAATGGAAAAGGTGTTAAATATCACTGAGACTGTTCTTCCCCCCTTCCCCAAAATCTTTAAATATTTCCAAGTGTAAATACTTTGAACAGTTTCCACCAGCACACAGGAGTTAGCACTCCTCCTTGAGAGACTTTGTTAGCTCCAGCTTTCAGCTAGAGCAAATGCTGTTATCTTATAAATAAACAGCAATGCCCCAAGGTGCTCCTCTGCAGTGAAAACACACATTCCAGAGAAATCAGAGCAACAGTTCAGCACCACAGTAAAAATCAGAATGGTGAGCGGCATGCAATTAACTCCTTCTGACTGTGGAGAGCTACAGGATGCAAGGCAGGACCTCAGTGATGGCTAACAGGAGGACTACAGGCTAGCTGCAAGATTTCCAGGAGCTCTGGCTGCTCTGGTTGTGATGCTTGTTAGCCCCACCCATGATACCTAATGAGGAATGAATAAATATGGAGCACAGCCCACGTTCAAAACAGCTGCCTGCCCCAGGAATGTCAGTGTAGTCCAGAAAGGTGGACATTTCAGTACAGACCTGAGCCATAATGGGAGATTTTCTGAGAGCTCTGCATAAAACTGAGAAAAGCATTGTATCAGAGTTCATCCATCCCTCCACTATTTTCAGGACCCAAACAAGCTCCATATCTGGCAATAGATTCCTGCATCCACACCTACAGCCTGCCCAAAATCCATCCCATTGCAATGCCAACCTGTTTGAAGGTGGATATCCAGCCTCAAATGAGGCTGCCTATCACAAGGGAAAAAACCCCAAAAACAGAGCTCAAATGAAAAGCAAACAGCAAAGGAACACAACAAACAAACCTCTGTAGACAGATTCAAGAACAGACTTTGAACCAAGGCAGCTGCAAATTCACAGTACACATGAGGCTTGTAGTCATTGCAAAACCTTTCCACTGATGGTGCAGGTGTGGTGACAGTCACCTCCCCTCCACCCATCTGGTGCAATGCCAGTTACCTGCGTGCCTCATACACACTGCTTTCCTAAAATCCACATGGGATAACAGAATGGTGCTGGCTTGCTGCAATGAGCACTCACACTCCATGCTGGAGTGAGGGGGATGCTCTAGTGGGCTCAGGGGAAGCCCTGAGGGATGTCATCCTTGGAAAAAAGGCTGAACAAAACCAAAGTACATGACCAGGAAAGAGCAGGACACCCTACTGCATCCCAGAACTGCATAGTGAGAAGGGAATGAGGGTCCTGAGTATAGCAGACCCCAAATAGCATTCGTATTAGCTATTCACAGATAGCATCCTTTCTTGGCTTGAAGGCATCAAATTAGTTTCTCCCCTAGACTCTTCCATCTGAATGATGTGAGGAAAATAATATTGCCTTAAGAAGCTGGAAACATACAGCTAACTCAGGAGGAGCAGGATGAGTAAAAGCTGAGAGTAGCAGAGGGACATTGTAAAGGACTCCTGAGCAGAGAGAATGCCTTCCCCAGGGAGCTCCAGCAGAAAATGAAAAAGCCTGGAAACAGAAGGTGCCTGGCCACTGCTGGCTCACAGCAGAGTCCTGAACAGCACATCTCTCATAGTGCTGGACCTGGGGAGGGAAAGGCAGGCAAGCTGGTGTCTCAGGGCCTGGTGAGCATGGGATATGTGACCCCATGTGTCAGCTTGAATCAAGGCAAGGAGTGCCACTGGGCCTTGCTGCCCTGCGCTCCCCTTGCTCTGGACCTGGGAAGGAGGACTGGGGCTGTGCAGTAAGCCCAGCTGTCAGATCCTCCTACATCATCTGCAAAGCCATCGACCCTCTTGGGACCTTTGGGAGGGAAAAAAATAAATAAGACCCAGAATGCATACTTACAAAAAGCCTACTCTATTTTTGGTAGTAAGATTTCACTGTGCTTCTGCTGCTCAGGAAAGGGTCTTCCTCAGAGACTGAAAATGCAAAGGGGGGAAAAATGGCAGAATGGATCCAGGTTTTGGAGAAGGAAAGCACAAAGGGACATCTTCCACTAAGATGGAAAAGGGGCAAACCCATTAAAGCCTCTGGCTCCCTGACATGCTGTTTAAGGACTAGGGCCAGATTCTGTGTTTATGGAATATGAACCTGATAAATGAGGTTTACAGGAAAACCTCCCACAGTGCCTTAAGATGGTGCCATAACAACCTCCCTGGCTGGGGAAATCTGCACAAAAGGGCAAGAATTTCCTGTGCCTCCCTTATTTGCTATTTATTTCTAGAATTGGGGACCAGTACATACTTATGCTTATCAGTTCATGTTTAGGAAATGTACTGACTTAAGTATATCAATCTCCAAGATAACTACTCTCTGGACTTCAGCTTAGAAGGAAACCTTTGCAAAACATCAGCTCAACAGGGCAGGAGAGTTTCTCAGGCTGCCTAGCTTTAAATGCTAGGCATACATTTCAAGTTTAATATGATTCCACATATATGTTAAAATCTGCTTCTACACAGCTTTATAAATAGTTTTAGTGCACATATTTGGGGTGCTTAATTTACTTCTCGATTGTGTTTTAGTACCTGGTAGAATTTGAGTATAAATGTTTAATTTAATTCATTGCTATATATGATAGCTATATAAAATCCCTTTCTAAGCCAGAGTATCAGTGTCACTCTCATCTATGAAACTCCTTGCTATTGTTAGTAACCATTTTTAAACACAGGTTTAATCTCCAGTCTATGATATCACAAGCTAAGGTCTGAGCTATGCCCCGAATTATTCTGTACAAAGAAGGTGTAAATACTTGCATAAAAATCATGTAGTCACATCCAAATTGTTGGATTGAAAGGAGGTGTAAAAACAGCAGTTAACAGCGCTGCATACATGGAACTAATTTTACAACAGCCTCAAATTAAAAAGCGGGTGGGGACTAAGGAGTGTCTTGATGAAAAATGCTGATTCAAGGCTTCATTTCTATTCAGTGATGTACAGTGTCATTACTGGGTGGCTGCACAGAGCAGTGGCTCAGAGTAATTACCCTGTAATGCACAGTGACACTAATGTACTAGTAAACTACTGCAGTTTATACTCTATTCACCACCAGCGTCAGGACTCTGAAAGGCAGGTAAAAACCCCCTGCATGCATAAACAATGTGTGTAAATGTCACCAGTGATAAAATTTTTAGAAAGGAGAAGGAAGAGGCAGTTACAAATAAATCTGTCAGCTGAGAATTGCAACTGCATAGACCCACAGGAGCACTAAAGCTGTATCTTTTTTTGATAATACAGGAAGGAAAGATGCTTCCCTTAAAGCATACCATCCAGGTTCCATTTCCATTTATTACAATTAAAAGTGCATGGTGGCTGCTTCTTTTTGCCATTCTAAGTGCAAGACTGGCCTGCATCTGGTATTCAGCTTAGTGCAAGGGGAAGCATGGAGGGGAAATGAAGAGCATCGAAGGAGTAGCCAGAAGCATTAGTGGTTCATGCTGACTGTCATAATGCTGCTCTAGTTTTAGAGATCCAGCTACAGGAAATGTGGAGGAACACAAGCTTAAGGACAGGTGGTTTTGACTCCTTTGTTTAAAACAGCTCTTATGGTTAGGGGATGAAGCTTGCTACATGACCCAAGCATGTTCTAAGGTGTGAGAAAAAGTAGACAAACAAAATGGAATCATAAGCCTAATACACTTAGGGGGAAAAATATTACAATACTCTCATGGATTTTGGTTGCTGCGGCTGGAAATGAGGCAGCAGAGCTACACGTCCTACATCCCAGGGCCAGAGGAAAGCCTTGCTCTTCCCCCAGGAGCCAGCACCAATTACTGTGTTTTTAACAGACCCTACTCACCAGCTAATAGATTGATGCCTCCAGAGCTGGCTTTCTCTCTGGCCCTCTCCTATTAAGTTACACAAGAGCATTCAAGTCCTTTTACCAGCACACAGCAGCAGTAATATCAGTCCTTCCACCATGAGCTGCTTCTTCTTTAAGATTTCTCAACTAGGGGGGTGGAGGCCCTGGTGAAAGCTGTCACTGCAGCAGTTCATGTTGGATAAACTCTATTTTACCCTCTCTGCAAGCACTGCAGCTGTTCTGCCTGACCCACTTTGCCCTGCTCCTGGTGGCACTGCCATTTATCTTGCCGAGGTAGCTCTGCCCTCATGAAGGGCAGATCACTCAAGTTTTGTTAGTCTTTAGCTCTTTCAGATTGGAGAAAGCAGGACACAGGTTCTCTGCCTGCTGCTGTTCTGGCATCCTTCAGTCTTCCATAGTCTGTTTAGATGCCAAAGCAAGGATTTACATTGACCTATTCTAAGTAAGCTCTGATTCATCACCTCAATGACAGACTAGAGCAAGAAGGTCCTGCAAGTCATAACTGTCTCTGCCTCACTAGAGTGCTCTGCTATAAAAGCAAGGTAGTAAATTTTACCACAGAACTGGAGGTTTTCAAATGACTTAGAAGAATCTGATGATCTCAAATGCACATGTCAAATCCCAGGGTAGTTCACTTAAAGCTGAATGGAGGTTGTGGACTGCCAGGAGATTGCACACAACCAGCCTGACTCATGGCAAGATCAGATTTGGAGAGAGGACTGTCAATCTCGCATCCTCACACCACCCAGCACATGGCTCCACCTCACATTTTTCAATTAAAAGCAGCTAGAGAAACATGGGCAGGCACAAACACACACCAACAGCCTTACAGGGTTGTGGCAGAATGGTGACAATCACCACATAGGTCAATTTGGTACTCTTTCTGCCACTGTAGCACCCTTTGAAGAGTGAAAAACTACAAACCTAAAGTATAGAATATCTCCATGCTATTACACTTTGGCGGTCCTCTTCCTCCCCTTCTCTTCTTCCACAATATTCCCTGGGTTTGATGTTCATATACACTTGCAGAGTTGACCAAGAAATCCCTTCACATTCTTGCATGCTTTTCCTCTGCTATTATCTATTCCAAGAAGAATACATATTTACCTCAATATTGAATATTGACCAGTCTAACCAAAAGGAGCAAAGGGAGGTGTAGGAAGTCTGCACCACCACATATGCTTGCTTTGGGGGCAATCTTATTTCCCCAGGCCTCAGGGACAAACACTGGGGGCTCAGCACTAGGGAATGATCCTTCTTATGGGGCAGAGAAATCAAGGGCTTGCATTCATATTGCCTTATTTGCACCATTCAAGACAGGCAAGCCCTGTCTTAGCAGGGCTATTCTGGACTTACTCTGTATAAATTGGCTACTAACATCACTCCCAAGGACAATTAGCCCACCTAGAATGTGAGTCATCTTCTCTAATGAACATCTCCTCACCAAATCTAGAAAAAAACCACTCAAGCAACAGCAATGTGGACTGAATCCAGGCTTGAACTGCTCTATGTTCTGTATCCTTTACTCACCTGAGGGGCAGCTGAAATCTGCCCTTTTGCATTCTGCCATCAGCTCCCTGTCCCTTTGCACTGCCATTAGGAAGGAAAGGTGCAAGAGCAGGAGCAGGAGCTAAGGTGTACCTGTCCCTGCAGGAGTAAACTAGTGGGGAGAGCAAACCACCCTGTGAAGTGATGGGATGTTCAAAGCTATGTAATGGGACACATGGGACACGGTCATCTCAAGTATGTCTCTCCTGCAGGAATTAATTTTCTCCCCAGAGTGTCCCCAGATGGAAGGTGACAGCTTGGCCACAGAGGCTCGGTGATCAAGTGAGTGATATCCACCCAGGCCTGTGGCTGGTTTGGAATGCAGGTGAATGGAGACTGTCCCACTGACTCACCCTTGGCTGGCGGTCTCTCCAGATCCGAATCCAGGTGGATCGGTGGGGCAATGTAGGAAACCTGCCCATGGTGAGCCTGCCCTGTGGACAAATAAGTGGTTTAGTTCTGTTGTTTCCTACAGAGATCTATCAGGACTATAATCAAATACACAGCATTTGGATCAAAAAAAGGTTTGCATGTATTTTGTTCTGCGTGTTTTTCACAGTGAACTTCTATTTTGTGGAGGTACCTGGTGACAAGCTGAAACCACTTCCATCTCTCACTTTTTCCTTCTCTCACTTCACGGGTACTTTGGTGAACTTTAGTTATACCTGCTTTACCACTACTGCATTTACTTTACACCATATTCTCTTGAAACCTGTTCTCTCTCTCTCTCTCTGCATAAATACATATATGCTATGGAAGAGAACCCAATTTCACACAATCCCATCCAATCTGTTAACCTCACTTGAAGAGGGAAACAAGCATTTCTATGCCACAGCCATTTTTGAAGGAAGCATAGTATGAAGCACAATCCCACCTGTTTGTCCCACCTGCAAGAGACACACATATAATTTTTCAGAGCTCAGCACTGCTTTCACATGAGTGAAAGATTTTTTGGCTCCCAACACCATCATGCAGTTTCTCAGTTGCTAAAGATGCAATCCTTCTCCAGCAATTTGGAGATAACTATATTGAGAAAGTTCTATTTATAATAAAAACAGTTTTTTATCATTCATCTATTTACTGTACCAATTTACAGGGTTGTTAATCTCTTCTTCTAAACATGGAAAGTTAATGACACATAGATTATGATAACAGTTAGAGTAACCTTCCCATTTCAAGTAATATTCGTTCTGCAATAAAAGCAGTTGATTCCTCTTAAGAGACACATTCCAAATAATTAATACAGCTCCCTGTTGACACTTGCTGTTGTTGCTCCAAGCAATTTCCAAGCTAGCGTCACAGGCAGAGGAGCAGCAGTACACTCTTCAGGCTTCTTTGTAATGACATCCAGGAATACCACAAGCACAGTATGCTGGTGCACATAATATCTTGAAAACATCTCTTCAGAGAGATAAAATATTAATGAGAAAGGGGAGAGGAGAAAGAAAAAAAAAAAAAAAGAAGTGTGTCTGAATGTGCAGGTTATATTTACTGCTTTACACTGAGGATGACTCAGATAATTTGCATTATTAGCCATTACAACAACTGGACGTAATTCAGGTTTAAAATCTACTGACACATCATAAATTCTGTATTTGCTTTTAAGTGCTTTAACATGGGAAATCTGCTCCAGGCAAACCCATAGCAAATAACAAGTTACTCTGCTTTCCTTTTCTCGTTTACATGTTAAAAACCCATTTGATGTCATTAGTGAGCAAAAGTCATCATTTAATAGCTGCTCAGTTCTGCAGCAGAAACAGGCAGTCTTCTCTCACTCCAAGCTGCTCAATGTGCAGGATGATCAGTGCCCTTATAACCACAGAACAGTCTCCCCATTTGCTGCATCAAAGATACGACTGAAATGTAAAATAGCTGAGCTTGGCAGGAAACTCTGGAAATCACCTAGCCCAGCTCAAGGGCAGCAGAGCCCATAGCAAGTGTCCAATCCGATTTGCAATATCTTTAAGGATGGAGACTCCACAATCTCTTTCGGCAATCTGTACCAGTGCTTTGCCACCCTCATAGGAAAAAAAAAATATAAAAGCTTTTCCACTATCTGCCTGTAAGAACAGCCTGGTTCCATCTTTTTTATTCCCTGTCATCATATACATATACACATCAGTAAGATCCCTTGGATGATCTGGTCCAGGCTGGATACTCACAGCTTTTCAGCCCATCCCCACAAAGAGATGCTGCAATCCCTTTATCATCATTATGGTCCTTTGCTGGACTTGCTCTGGGCACACTGCTGACACACAGCTTTTGTTGTTGTTTTTAGGGGTGGGTTTTTTTTGTTGTTTGTTTTTTTTTTTGTTTTTTTTGTTTTGTTTTTTTGGTTGGTTGGTTTGTTTTAATCACCTGGTCTTCCTGGGAGCAAACCAAAAAAAGAATGATTCTGAAAGCTTAAAGGGCTAGGCTGGAGTAAAGAAGTTACATCCATATTATATGAAAGACTAAAAAACATCTGTTTGTTTAGACATTCATTACAATTCAGTAATAACTATGGAAGCTTGTTATTGCTTTATTAAGGCTTTTGCTTTATACTGAAGAAGCAATAGCATTAAGCTCTAGTGATAAATGAAACATGTTGCAGAAAGCTTTTAAACACAGCACTTCAAAAAAAAAAATCAAACTTCTGTTACTACTGCTACTACTACTACTAAAAAAATACTTCTGTTAGACTGCACACTTCTTCCAATGCTAATAAATCAAACTTTGGGTTTTAACATTCCTTCTCCAAAAAAAAAAAAAAAAAGCAATGCAAACAATTGTTGTGATTCATTTTCTGGGCATGAATGCCAGCTCACTTGTTCTTCAGATTCATCAGTGCTCACACTGGAGAAACAAAGCATCTCTACTGTTTCCTTATAAATCTCTTTAATCAATAGAATCACATTTTTGCTTTGGTTCTACTATTATTGCCTATACATTTTTGCTTTGGTTTTACTACTGCTGACCTTTGAGACAAATTGAGGGAGGGGAGGCAATGGGAGGTGTCCGAAGCAAGGCCTGGCAATGGGACTGGTACACAAGCACATGGTCTTCTTGGCTATAATGGCATTAAAAGTGCTGCTACTCACTCAATTAAAAAACAAATTTTACCCAATGGACCTATGAAAGATTTTGAGACTGATATCACTGGTACAGCTAAAGTTGATCCCAAAGACTGAGAGAATTAGCTTTTCCAAGCGAGGCAGATTCCCAGTCCCTGTGGGGTGAGTTTTGCAGTTTCAGATGCTTACTGCAAGCCCCAGCCCTAGGAATGAGAGACTCCTATCTCCCTCTCTTCAGTTCCAGCCACTGTAGAAAAGCACTTTAAAAGATGGATGTGAGAGCCTTAAAAAAAAAAAAAAATAAAAGGCAGAAACACTCCACACCTTTCTCTCAAATACTTCAGCTATTTTCTCTGCACATGAAGTCTAAGCTGACAACAGCGCAGGAAAAAGAAAGACTTCTGACAAAATACCAAAGGTCAAGATGTCTCTGTTGCTGATGGGAAGTTGAGCATTCCTCGTATCAGAACAGCTTGCATGGCCTTCTCCCAATCCCACCCTGCCTATAACCATCTGCTCTTTCTGCAGCCAGCTCCCAGGTAAAAAAGTAAACAGCAATCAAGTGTAATCATCAAAGTAATGTTTGATGAAGTTGCCAATTTTGTACCTACCAGCTAAGGCTGTGTTCCATTTCCTTTATCCCTCTTGCCTGGAGATGCCTGCACCCATGGCTCCCTGTGAGGGCTAATGCTGGAAGACAGCTGTGGAACATCCCTGACTGCTTTTCTGGCATCACAACACAGGGATGCAGGTCTGGCCAACACTGCCTAAATGTCAACACCATCTCAGGTGAGACAGGGCAAACAGCAGGTGTGGCACAGGTAGCCACAAACCAGCAGTTTTCATAGCAGCCAGGCCACCTGCATGTGCTGTGAAAATGTGGAAAAAAACCCCTCCATGTTTGGTAGAAACAATTTTGGGAGAAAAATATGAATATGACCTTGGAAGTCTATCTGGTGACATGCCTTCCTCAGGTAGAGGAAATGAGAAAGATGTTTGGTAATTAGAAAAAGTGCTTGACTGGCATTATTTTCAGGTCTGACCCATGAAAGACATGACACATTTTAAAAAGCCAATAACTTAGAAAAACAAAGATAATGTTTTATGAAGAATGAAGGAAACACAATAGCTTGGCCTAAGGGATTTTTAACTGGTTTTTTTTTTTTTTTTTTTTAAAGGGATCTGGATGCTCATAGACAGAAAATAAACATCCACATCTGCCCCTAAGTGATTTAGTCATCTATGGATGCAATGATATAAAATTACAGAAAAAATCTGCAAATGAACGGACTAACCAAGAAAAGTAGCAACAAAGAATTCTTATCTGTGTATCCATTCAAATCACTTCCTCCTGATCCTTTTTGGAAGCATACCCACTGTTTGTAGCACCTGAGAGGACAGGCCTTCCTCCTGATCCTGGACCAAATTTCCAGTGCTGGTGACATTAGATTTTTCTAGAGTACAGTGCCTATTATGATGTGTGCACATGGGAAACTTTTCTGCCTGGCCCCTGCTCCTGTTCTACCTGAGATGTTCCAGTGCACTACCAAAGAGAAAACCTGAATAGAAAACATAAGACCAAAAGATTCAAACCCCTAAAAACAAAACAAAACAAAAAAACTACCAACCTTTACCAGGCTAAATATAAGGCTTTTAAAAACTTGTCTCCTAATGCCCTGATGATGCCATGAAGATAACCACAGCCACCTGACTGGATGGCTCTCCCTTTCCCTGCTGCTCCTTTGCTCAGTGCCCAGGTGGGTATGACAACCATGCACCTGAATTACAGCTCTGCCCCGCGCCTGACTCAGATCCAGCAGCAGCAGCAGTGAGAAGTCACCAGGAGATACACTTTTTTAAACAAACATGCTTCAGACTCTTTGTTCTCAAGGGATGAGAGTCCCCTTTCTTTGGTGTCTTATCCAGAGGCGATCACTGCAACACATTTTTTTGCTGTCATGTCAGATTACTCAGATTTCCACCCATTTTCCAGCCTCTTTTAGCATTCTTTTGTCTTCCACAGGTTCACCAGTTCCCAAGATCCTTTTTAGACAACCTAGTCAGCACTTCACGCAGAGGATTTAATTTAATTTCGTGCTGGTATCTCTGATGACCCGTGTTCCCAGGTAGTGCCTCTCCTACACCCTTTCTTGTCTGCAGTTCTGAATGCAGGCACCTCCATGGATTTAATCCCTCACCTGTTAGTCCATTTGCTTGGATCATCAATTTGTTAATACCCATGAAATACACATCCATTCCTGAGCCTTTGATTTCAGTTCTTCACATATTTTTACTTTTTTTTTTTCCCTAATAACAATAGGATGGACATATACTAGGTATGTAAAAAAAATATTCTGAGGAAAAGTCTTGGAAAACATAATGACCATTTTACTACTATCTCTACAGATAAAATATTCTTTACATGCTGTGCCTTTTTTTTTCCCATGTAACTGGAAAAAGAAATAAAAGCAGTCCAGTTTGTCTGTGATTATCTGATCTATAAAATATAACATTACTTTTTGGGCACATTTATGTAATTCTGTAAATGTTAACAGGATTTTTTTAAAGATCCAATTTATTATCTAGCAAAAGACTACATTCACTTTGTTGGAGTGCAGCTTCTAGGATCATCACTCTCATCCTCTTTAATATTCAAAACAAGTTAATTTTTTTCTTGTCCTTTTTGCTCCCCTTATGAGTCTTTCTGAATCCCATAATATGTAGGCACATATAAAAAACGTATGAAAAAAGAAATTAAAAAGCTGGTGGGCTTGTTAACAAACTTTTTTGACATGCCATTAAACAAATTTAATTCAGACCTATTACTCTGCATATATTCAGACTTCTCCCGGCAGCCTTCTTTTCTGCCTTTCATTTACAAAACACCATTCCCTCACTGCCCACCCTTTCCCATTTTGCATTAAAAGCTTTCTTTTTAAATAAAGCTTTTATAAAGCCATTCTCTTCCTCAGACATGTCAGAGTTAGCACAGATTCTGTCCACTGCTTCATTTATTCATGGCCTTTTATGGAGTCTCTCTCTTTCATCTGTACATCTCTCTTTCATCTCCCAGTGCCCTTTTAACTCCTTAGGGTAGCAGCAACTCACACGCTCCCTCTTCTTCCCTCGCTCCCACGGTCATTTCCCTGTCCTTCCCTTGAAGCTGTGGATGATTCTGAATGCAAGAAAACCCTCTTTTCCAAGAGGAACTCTCTGACTACATTATCTCTGCTCTCTTGCCATTTTGCCTCTTGTATTTCATACTGGGAACTATTGCCAGCTCAAAGCCACTGCAGCAGGGGAAAAGTGGGGTACCTGCAGTGTGGCTTCCAGAAGGGACAGCTGGCTCCTGGTCAGGTCTTCCTGCTGAAAACAGAGGGTACCAACACCAGCAGCCTCAGTGGGATACAGCTGAATTTCCCAAAGCAAACTTCAGGCTCGGTCAAGGCAGCTGCCAAATGCAAAGGAGACCTTGGATGCGAGGAAGGAAGTTCAGTGAGGAATGTGAGGAAAGGGGTAAACTGGGATATGTTTGGCTAAGTCCCTGTCACACATGCATTTCATGTTTTAGAGTAAATGCAAATCCAAAAGCAGCATCTGGCAGCGCACCTGAGTCAGCAGAGCTTGGCCTGGACTTTTTTGAGGTAGTACTATTCCTGCTTTTAATTTGTCACAACAGCCCTAGCCATGAGAAGAAGGAAATCAAAATGACCCCTTTTGATGGCCAAGCTGTCCCTCATGTGACAGCCATTACCTGAGAGGACCAAGATTAGGTATGAGCTGCAGGAGAAAATAAGGATGAAAATCACGCCAAAGGAATGGGTTAAAAATTGAGTATTATAGCAGGCAAAACAACTGGAAACTTTTCACTAGTGGCAGATGTGTATTTTCCAAGGACTATTCAGGACTCAGAAACTCATGTTCCAGCTGATGTTAGAGGTGAATGAGCTTCTTCAAGTCACATCAAGACTCCTCATTTTGATGTGTGATCATTGTAATTTGTATTTTTAGATGAACCTCATCCTTCTGCTAAGGACTCAAAACATTTGATTTAGCAGCACCTTGGCTCCAGTGATGCTCTGCATCCTGCAGTGCACATCCCAAAATCTACACAGTGGTACAAGAGCCTGGTATACAGGCTGGGAAGAAAGAACAACTGAAAAACCTGGGAAATGTTTCACACGTGCCATGATAATTAAACTGTGTTAAAGATCTCCTGTCTTCCCTGCCTTCCCCTCCTGCCATATGGCAGCACATGTAGGAAGGCTGCATCCAGGCCTGGCTTTCCCAAGTGCCCAAAGCAGGAACCTGACCTCCACGGCTGCACATTTTTTGAGCTTGTCTCCCCAAAGGCTTGGCCAGCAGGCTAAAGAAACACGACACGTTGAATTTTTCCTCTCCTCCCAGATGTGCTCGCTGTGCTATGAAATATGATTTATCAGTCACCTGTACTGAAAAACATGGGAGAGGAGAGAAGGATTTTGGTGCAGAGGAGGCAGAGGGATTTGGAGCAATCCAGTCCTCAGAGCCGTGGAGTAGATGACAAATATTGGTCACAAATTTCATTAACTTGAAAGATTTTGATTTAGTTTCCCTTTCTTTGTGGGGGAAGGAATATTGCTGACTATTTCTTTTCTCCCCCATATCTTTGAGCTGGGTGCAGCTCTTCACAAAGATTGCAGCCTCATGCTAGCTGAGCCATTTCAGAGCAGTGTCCTCTCCCCTGCATCATGGCCAGGCATTTCCATCCCCTCTCTTGGAGCAGATCTGGGAATTAATGCAAGCACAGAGCGAGATAGAGCTGGTCTGATGGAAAATGCCCCAGTGAAAACAATAATTACTGGTTTTCCACTGGCAGAACCAATTCAGGCTGCTGTGGCAGCAGCGCCAGATCTGAAGCATAGGAAAGGGCAAAAATAAAAGAGCCAGGGTGGGATGGGGACAGCTATCAGTTTAAGGTAACATACAGCCACACCTGGGAACAGTAGTGGCATTGTATCTGGACGACCCCTCCACCCCCACATCAGACTCTCTCCTTGCCCCAGGGAGACTCCCACCAATTGCAACCTTCCTCCACTGCCTTTCAGACAGCTTTAAATTCACCTGCCAGCATAATTTAGAGAGCAACTCCAGGTCAGGGGGTATAATGAAAGCCAAATGCGTTACAGCACACAACTCCTCCCAGGCAGAGCTTGGGACACAGCCCTGCCATTCTCTTGCTTATGCCATTCTTGTTCATGCAGAAAGGGGAGCAGTGGGGGAGAAGAAGAAATCAGGCAGTAGCTGTTGCCATGCTGAGCTTAAATTTCAGTGGCAAAGCATGCAGGGCAGTTGTCAGAGGAATCAGCTGAGATGCTGGATTACGAGGTAGGAGACACGTCCAGAGCAGACAGGTAGATCTGTGAGTCACCAGCCTGGAGACAGTAATTGAAGTGTCTCGTGGTTTCAGATACTGTGTGATGTGGTCCAAGAATTTGTCACTCTCACCTGCCTCCATTTGTGATAGCCTATAGCAGATGTCCTCTCCAATTTTGTCTTTATTTTCCAACCTTTATATCTCTGCATGTGTAGCACGATCTCCATTCCCACATTGTACCTCTCTGGTACTACCTGTGCTTCTGCTGTGAGCCCCCATTCCATCACAGGCCTGATTCCCTGCCTCTCAACCTGCATCCTCCTATCCAGCTTAATCAGCTACATCTTCCATTGCTATGTGGCCAGTACACCATGCAAACCTTAAATCTTTTCTCCCCTGGGTTTCTGTGACTATTCCTGGCTGTGACTGCAGCCCAGAAAGGGCTGTCAGACAGTGAAGCATTAAAGCATCTCCTTCATTACAGGTATTTTTAATCAACTGCTCTCATTAAGGAAGTGCAAAGAGATGAGTAATCTGTTTTCCGAGTGGGTCAGCGCACCCTAACTGCATTTAATCACTTCTTTTGATCTGCATCAGGAGCCCTGAGACAGGCAGTGCTGCCTGCCTGGCTCTGCATTCCTGCCTGCTGCCAAGCCTCAGCAGTGGTGCAGCAGGACACTGCAAGAGGGGACAGATTCCATCTCAAAGAGAGTGATCAAGCAGCAAATGAGATTAACACAACATGATTTGATGAAGAAATGGAACAAGAGTGGGTATTTTCTCTGTGACCTAAAAGAACAGGAATCTAAGCCATCTTGTATTTTCTTTTTTCTTTTCTTCTTTCTTATCTTTCAAGATAATATAAGGTATTTCTCAGCATGAAGGACATGACTGCCTGTAGAGAGATTTTGACAACTCCCCTCTGAGTGCTAAAATGCTGTCAGCTGAAAAACTGAGCTGTTTGGGCAAATTGATCCAACTCTGACAGACTTCCTCTCTGTTTTCATGTTTTCTCTCTCAATCAAAAGCCTCCTAAAGAATCCATGTTTTCAGTTCAATGGGGGGAGAAGAGGGGAGATTGTCTACTTTTGCTGCACTGTTCATCATTAACCCAGCTGGATGAAGAAGATGGAGAAAACTCCGACAGGAAGAGGAAGACTCAGAAGTCTCTTGCATCTCCCCATTGCACACAGATACAGGATCTGAACACAACAGTTTGCCTAATTCACATAGAGTAACTGCATATGGACTTTCTGACTGCCACTGAGGACAGAGTCAATACAGTTTGGGTGCATGAACAGCACAGCAAGCTGAGCTTATAGCCCTGAGTTTATCTCCAATGCCAATAACAGGCAAACTGCTGGATCAGCCATCTGAAGAAAGCCTTACTGTTTTTGTTTTTTTTTTTTTTTAATAATCATTAGGAATAATCTTCCCCTTCCTCAGCCCAAAGAAAATAAAATCAAAGTGTTTTTAAATCTTGTCCCTAGCTGTGAATATATCTGTAACCTTTCTGCATCAGTGACAATTCTGAATACAATTTTTGATGGCCAAATCCTGGGAGCACTCTTACCACTTTATAGCAAAGATTAAGCATGCTCCTGTCACAGTCAGTAAAAGAGCATCTTTTTCTACCACCTCGGTTGGGAACTCCAGAAATCTCCAGTCCTCAAAAGTGAAGCAACGCCAAGCAGCCCAAAAGTGCTTTGCAAAGACAATTTGGTGCTTGTTGTCTTTGCACTCTTTTCACCTTTGCATATAACGCAATTTTATAACTGGGTGACTGCTGTTGAGCTTATGGGATCTATAGCCAGTTTTTTGAATTAAGTGATGTTTATTTTTCTTCTTTACCCACTTGAGGAAACCCATGCTCAATGTGGCCAATTTTTTTTTTTTTTTTTTAAGACCTGTAAAGCAGAATAGATTCAAAGAGATTCGAAGTCTGTAGCCTACGAATTTTACTTCTGATGAAGTCAACTATGGACTTTGTAAGCTTCATTTGTGTCCCTTTTCATTGTTTCACAATGTCAGGAATGACATAGAAGATTTTACTGTCTGTTCCCTTCACGCTGTCATCTTTCCCTTACTTATTTCCTCATGGCCAGGGAATGAGAAGTTTGCAATGGGTGAGAAACTGCACCAGCTCACAGACTTCTGAATAACTGTGCACAGAACATAGGTTCACACAGCAAACATCTATAGACCAGATGTTTCCTACAAGGTCAAATATAATTTTTTACCATCAGATATTCTGTATTTGGGACCTACATTCCTTAAGGCCCTTCAAGCATATCTCAGGATTATTCTTATCTTAGTTCCCATGATGTTACTGTAGGCCTTTGGATGACAGTTTTGATTATAAGTTTGCACACTGCCTAGAACAATACGATCCTGATTGGTACTCCTTGCATAATACAAATTAATTCTTGCCTGAGCCTCCTTCACCCTGTATGAATCATGCTGGATGTCTGCCCTCTGCAAGGGCAGCAGACAGGTCTGCTGGGGCACTGCTCTGTCTGCCAGCACTGGGGCAAGGGTCCCAAGGCACTGCCAAATTTCCTGATCCCAAGGATCTAGCTGCATATATGCAGAGGAAGAGGCTGTTACACTACATCGCTTCTGATGTGCCTGTCAGACCCCCCAAAAGACTACAGGAAGCATACAGACTGAAAATGAGACCACATAGTCTGAAAAGTACACCCAAGAGGTTGTGTGTTTCAGCCCAGCTGAAAACTGTTTCAGCTTGTTCTGCTTCAGGCTCCTATTCTTTGCAGTAAAATATGCTGCTATAAACTTAACAGACAAATTTAGTTCAGAGTATTTTCCTTTACAACAGACAACATTCAAATTGTCTTTAGTCATGCATTCCATCACCTCTGAAACACAATCACCCAGTATCTCAATGCAAGAGAAATATTTTCTTCCCTTTAGACTACAACCCTTTAGTTGCTTTAATGAATGTGCAGATTTACATATTCATAAACACTAGCCCTGACCACCACTTCAAGCTAAACCTCTTCTAACAGGCTAACCCTTAACTTTGCATTTAGGTTTCTTAAATGATCTCTTGACTAAAGAAATGACAAATTCAAGCTTCAATTATCTGGACAACCTGGCCTCTACCAAGGACATGAAGCTTTTTCTTCACTCTCTTGTCACCTAAACAAGAAGAACACCCCTATTTCTGATTAGGTATCTGACTCATGTGGGATTCAAACTTCTACAGAATTAGCTTCACGCTGAGCCCCAGTAATCACCACCTCATTGTTTAGGAGCCCAGGATGGATACCTGCTTTTTTTACCTGGATCAGAGAAAGGATAGAGCAACCCTGTTTAATCCTTCTTTTGTGGGGTTGTATCTAATAGCATTTGGTGGCTTTGGGGACACTCAGAGGGAGGTATGGTTTCTGGGTTGGCACTTTAGGATTGAATGCAGTCTCAGTAATATCAGCCATTCCAGCTCTGATTGACATGATAGTTTCAAGTAACATTGGTTGAATGGCTCGGTGACCACTACAATAAGAATTGTGTGTACACAAGCATCTGATAAAAGAATATTTTGCTTTCAGTAACTTGCACTACAAACAAGCCCACCTGCTGCAGAGGGATTATTATGCAGCATAATCTGCTTAAAGAAAAGAAATAGAAGAAATAAAGACAGAAAATTTCCAGTGAGGAAGTACTTGTGACCCCACCATGGCAGTGATACCTTCAGTATAAATTCAGCTTTCTAAATCTAGCCCTAAGTCCTCAAGCAAGCCAGCTGAATACTGGGCAAGCCTCAGTCAAAAGTTCATCTCCCTTCCAGAGCCCCTGTGGATGGAGGGGAGCAGCACTGAGGAAGGTGGCTGAGCTGCTCCCTACACCAGTCTGTCATTTCAAAGTGTGCTAAAGCTCCTTGGCACAGGTGACTTCTTTGTGCAGGAGTTCAAGCTTTCATTGTGCTTTCCCTCCAGGGATGTCCTAATTAGGGATGGGGTTTCCTTCTCAAGTTACTGGATTTCAGCAATCCCACTGTTGCTATTTACAGGCAAATCAAACAGAAGCAAAGACGGACAGAGGGGAATAAAAAATGTGGGAAAAAGATCCTTGGAGGGGGGAGGGAGGGGAAGGAAGCCATACCCTGATGCATCCACAAAAAGGACAAGAACACCTTCAGAGCAGGTTGGAGACCTTGGCATCCAATCCTGTATCCCCATGGTTAGGGAGAAAAGTCCTCTGAAAGCTTTTCCTTTGCAAGATGCCCCAGACAAAAAAATCTCCAATTAGTTTCATAAAGATGACGAGCCAGATTGGAAGTTGCCTGTTATTTCACACAAAGGTGCCTTTCTGCTCAGGATCAGCAGAGGTTTAGAAAACACTGAAAGATTTTCATTAAGGTGTGGGAACAAAAGAAGAAAGAAAAAGTGGAAGGCAACCAAGTATCTGTGCTCTGGATTGAGGGCAAATACTTACACTTTCTGCTTTATAAGATGGATGAGCAGGGCTGCAGGTTGTCCCCAGGTACCGCAGTCAAGCTGATTACAAAGGTTACAAATGACTGGAACAAGCTTAGAGCACCCAGGACAGCTAAGAAAAAAACCACGTGTGAAAAAGCCTCATTTTTCAGGTGTTTGGAATGACATTCCTCAAAAGTCCGTGCTGGGAAGACATTTCATGTTCAATCTCAAGCATGTACAAGTCAGGAGCAGCACCCCTAAATTCTGCAATTACATCCTAGGACTTTTAAACCAAAGGAAAATAAAACCCACAAGAACTAATAAATATTAAAGATTTAGGCTTTTCTTTGCTGTGCCTCAAAGTCTTCAGGACCTATACTTTAAAACTTCTCTTTACACTTAAAAATGCAAGATGACTTACATACTTTTCAACAGAACTGAAAAATCCTGTGATCACAGGAACTCTGGATAATCCATCCCTGAGCTCAACAACGCAGTCACTAGCACTGACAGCCCTGAAGTTATACATTAGAGCTGTCTTTGTGAAAATTTGTATATTCTGGAGGGCATTTAGAAAATGAAAGCAGAACACTGTCCCAGAAGCCCAAACTCCTGGTGATATGGTAACCAAGTCAGGCTGTTGGACTTGGCACCAGAGCAGATGAGTGCTCATGTGCGCTGTCCTACCAGCCATGCTGGGATAACCTCTCAAGGAGGTTAGTGATGAGTTGGGAATCGTGGGAACATCAGTGCACAGGCAGAGCACCTGGGCAGCTGCAGTGTGCTCGGATTCTGGGCACCCTGAGCCAGAGCCATACGTTTTAGCTGCTTGTGGTGTGCACAGGACACACACAGAGCTGCTGAGACAGCTTGAGGTGTTCAGCAGGAGAAATCATATTTGAAACAGAGAGTCAGGTTTTGATTAAACTGGCAATTAAGCAAGCAAGGAGCAGCATGCCCTGCGGCTGCAGAGATGACAAGACACAGACCAATTCCTCTGGTGGTGCACATGGCTGCAACTTTGCTGCCTTCAGCAGGGCTGCACTTTTCCACATGAGCTGTGGAGCCAGCCCTCTCCAGCCTCAGACAGGACTGTGATATAAATAGTAGTGAACTGCATTCAGCTGGGAAGGAGCCATGGTGCAGGGAGGCGAAAACTGACACTTTACAGGGATTTGCAGCACGGCAATGGGCCAGCAGCAGCAGCCATCTTCTATGTTGGCTTCCCCTCTCAGGGTGTTGGTGGACTCTTACTAGGGGCAGCTGGTAGCCAAGCAGATACCTGGTGCTACCCTCTGCCCACCAGAAGCTGGCAAGGGTCTTCAAGCCTGTTGATAAAGTCTAGCCCATTTGTGATCAGAAGATTTTCTGAACGAACATAATACTTTTCAGTGAACTGATGCATCTTACATTTTCAATGGGCACATGACAAAGGAGAACTTAGCCATTCTGTTATAATCTCCCCAGGTCAATGATCACCTACCAAAATGCCATTGAATAGGAGGTCTCCAAGATGAAGAACTTAGGGTCATTTTAGGTCAGCAGTCCTGCTGCTCAGATTTTAGCTAAGAAAATTGTCAGAGACAAATTAATGCATTGGAAACATCAGAACTGATCAGTATGTTTAAGCAAAGGATAGGCTGCTGACAGTGATTGTGTAGACAAACTTTGATATCAGTAAAACCTTTGTGCTCTGGTCCTCATCTAATTTCAGAACCAAAGGTCCAGAATTCAATTTAAAACACTGTGAATGCAGCACTAACACACACAGAGAAAAGCAGGGTGCAATGAAATCAGAAAATATCGTGACTGCCTGAAGATGACTTAGATGAGTGGGCAACAGCAAGTATCCAAGCACTCAGGTGAGACTGTGGTTGGAGGAGGACCACACGATGTGAAGTGGAAAGGCAAGCTCTGACAATGGCAGAAAATTCAGACAGAAATTCAGCGCAGCTGAAGAAGATGCAGGGCCTGGATCCATTCCTGTCTCGTATTCAGAGAGATACCCTGGAAAGGCACCAAGGGTGGTTTTTAACCAGTCCTCTGTGCTTAGCTCTCACAAAAAAAGGCCATACTGACAGTTAACTCCACTGGCCACCTCTCTATCATCCCTCTACTCCTGGCATATGACATTTTCCTGCTTTTCCTGCGTGTTTCAGCTCCCTTTGCTGGTTTGCTCTCAGCGCGATGCACCCGACCATCAGAAAACCTGGCACACGATGCACTCCCTGCTAAATGCCAGCCCCTCCATTCCAGCCAGGAGCTGAATCTCAGCCCGTGCATCTAGCAACACAGATGAGACACAGAGCTTCATCTCAGCAGATAAATAAACACTGGGCAATCCTAGTTAACTCTGGGTATCAAACGCAGCCGGGGTGAGGCACAGAGGTCTGCTCCCTATGCACAGCTAAGGCGCTCATTTTTATATACACAAATATATCACCACTGGGCACAGTTACAAAATGTATCCTAACAAGAGATTTATGAAGATAAAGACTCCCTCCCAGAACTGCAAATAAGTAAATCACCCAGTAATTTGCTTGGCACGCTTGCTCCTTTTTCTCCCAAGGCAAAATGCAGGATGTGTGATCCATCTTATTACCCAGTGGTCAGCAAACCTAAGACTCCTTGGTGAGTTCAGCAAGCACTGCCCAGTCTTCCCAAAATTTCCCACTTGCAGATGAAAGTTATGACCTATGGGAAAGGGTAGAGTATGAAACACATGATATAGCTATAGGGATAGCTAGAAAAGGAAGGAATATTCCTTGTTACATCCCCCCTAGGTAGATAATTCACAGTTTCCCTGCTCTGTCTAAAAATGCAATGAGTCGAGGATACAAGGCTCAAATCAACATTCTTCTGGAAAGTCTGAAGGGCCATAATGTCAATCCGTAACAGAGAAAGAAAACAGGTCAGAAAACTGGGTTCACCAAAAGAAATTATGATGTGCAAGACCTATTTTTATTATGACCTGGAAGAAAAGACTGAAATTTATAAAGGATTGTGACTTTCAAACAATATTGACTCAAAAGCATCAAACCTTTCATTTCCATAGAACTGATTTATTTATTTTTTCCTCCTTGGGTAATACTAAAATGTCGTATGTTTAAATGTACAGTTTTCTACATCTACTCCCCAGGGGGGGATAAAAACCTTCAACCTTAATAGAGAAGGAGGAGGCTGAGAGCAGCAATGCCCCAACTATTTGCCACCCTATTTGCCACCTGGCCAAGTCCTCTCCAGCCTGCAAAAACCCATCTGAATTTCCATCAGGCTGATGCTCTTTCCTCTTCAAAGCCATGTCTGTACTTGGAAACATCAGAGGCTGCAAACTACTGCCTAACAAATCCAGACAGTCTGTGTCAGAGTTAGAACTGAGTCTTTGCTTCACTAAAAACTACAGGAATTTTGCCTAATTCTGGAACCTCTCCATTCCCTCACAATCTTGCTGACCCACTTTGGTCTGGTCTAGGCTTTTTTCCTCTCCTGCTAAGCCTGGTATTGGCCAGCTGATGCTGTCTGACAGAGCCAAGGACCTTCACTGCTCTGCCAAAGCCCAAGTAGTCTTGCCTAGAAAAGAGGATCCTACCAGACAGAAAACAGATAAAGGGATAGAAATATATCAATTCCCTATATTGCATTTGGAGTGATGTGCAAAATCAAATTAATTAGGCCTGCATAATATCTTGATGTCTTGAGTCAGGGGAGCCTATCAAATGTTTGTATCTATCAGAACATGTGAATTGCTTGGGACAGCTTCATCCAAGGGGAAAAAAAAAACCCTGTCCTTGTCTTCAGTGAGAAGAAATGTATATTTAGCATGAAAATGCTATTTTTTCAAACACATCTCATCAACACACAAGTATCTATCTATCTATCTATACATCTAAAGTGTGCACAGCACTACTGTCAATAGTGCTCCCTGCAGCAATAGTTTCAGACAAGTCTGCACTCAATGTTTGATTTCAGATACAAGAAGATGAAGAGCAAACAGACCTAAATAAACCTCTCAGAGATGCAGGCATGGCTCTTACCAAGTCAGCAGCCACCTCACAGGCTTTCTAGATGCCTGAGAACCTCCCCATCAAAGTGACGCAAGGTTTTTCTAGGGAACAGTTGCTTTCTGAGGCCATGGCCACTGACTTCAAGTTGGGCTTTTAATCTGCAAAAATTCAGGAAGAGGGCTAACCTTGACCTTGAAGTCCAAGCAAAAAAGCACCAGTGTTTTTCAAAAGGTAATTAAACTAGGTATATAAAAATCCAGTTAGACAAGACAATTTTTTTTCATTAATGCTCTGGAATTGCCTAAAATATTTTCATTTTTAATAATGGGATCCAGTTTTGAGGCATTCAGTACAACAATTTTTATGTTGTTAATAAACACATTTGCCTAATGAATATCTCTTGGTAAGCTTGCCTGTAATGCAGAAAACCCAAGTGTAGCCAAGATAAAAATATGCACATACTAAGAGCTCAAATTGAAGAGGGAAAAAAAAAATCAATTCAAAGTTAAATTACCCATCTTAAATTTCAGTATAAAGGCTACTAGAAATACTGAGCTCTTGAACTTCAATTAATCTCTAGCAATTAAGCCAGAAGGGAAAAAGATTCTTCAGAGTACCAGGAAGAGGAAAAAAAGGGGGGAAAAAAAGCTGAAAAGAGCTCATATCAGCTTTGGTAGGGACGTCACCATTGCTTAAACTTCCATTCACGGGCTGATTAACTCATGCTTGTCTTAGACTCCTCTGGGTTTCTTTTTTCTAGGCATCCATGTGTGACTGCCTGCTTGTGTGTGGCATACATTTTCCAGCTTCACTTCTCAGGGATTAATTGGCAGAAGTGCTTGTCATGGTTAAATAATTTTATTTAATTTGCACTGCGTGAAGATATTTGGGCAAAAGGGAAAAATAATCAAAATTTAATTACTTTCCCCCCCTTTATAATGAGAAACAGTTGCATTCCTTGGAGACTCAGCTAGGAATAGAACATTATTTAGTTTTATTGTTAAATATGCAATAATAAGAAAGAATAATAATTTTAAAAAATCAATAATCAATCTCTTGCAGTAGGAGAGTGACAAGCCCAGCACAGATAAGACAGATTTCTATAATCAACAACTGAAGTTTACAGAGATACTAAGGGGACAAGATAACATCGACACCATATCAGGAAACATCCAAAGGACTTTGTCACAGGTTTCTAAACAAACAAAAACTTTTATTAAATGCCTCAAAGATGTCACTTCAATCAGTCATGCCAGCTATTGGAAATATCACCTTTAGTGACTGGCCAGAGCCTCTGCCTCACAAGTTAAAGGATTTCCTAAAACTTGACCACCTCTCCTTTCTTTTTAATTTCAGGCAAAAATATTAGTTTGTTTTTTTGTGGATTCCAAGTGGAAAGGTTGCCTTAGCCCTCCTCTTCCCTTGATGCCCTCTTTCTTTACACATTACCTGTCAGAAAAGGGTCCAAAGGTTTCCAGGGAAGATTAATTAGAGAAATGCACTGATGCATGTCATATTTTTTATGATTATTCCTTTGGCATATTAAAATGAGCTCTCAAATTGGAATAGGAAGAAGACAGCCAGGACACTGTAACAAGAGCTTCATCTGGAGAGGACCTGCTTTTACAGCTCTGGCTTTACTCACTGAAGACAAGACATTCCTCACTGCTAAGTGTTAACCACCTGTAGAAGGAAACTTTTCACATCACTTCCCCCCACCCTAGAAGACATCACAAGGAGCAGATTTAATGAAACACATAGGGGCCATGGTTCAGCAAAGTGATGCTTGCCACGTTCCATGCACAAATCAGCTTGCCTGGAAACCCACAGCCCAAAACTCCCACTGGCACTGCCTTATACCAGCTAGCCCCAAAGAGATTTTGGAGTAATTTTGTCTAATTCCAGTCATTTTTCTTTGGTTACAGCTGATGTTTACTCTGCCAAGAACATTGTGGCAATGACTTCCAAACATGCACAGGACCACTTTGGTCACAAATTCTGCTGGTAAAGGGGAAGAGAGGACTTCCCTACCCTTCCTTGATACCTGCCCATTTTAAGGGTTCCTCTCTCCAATGAAAAGAGTGGGATACATGCTTACCCTCACACTGCTCAATTAATGAAGCCACAAGCTTGATAAAGCCCCTCTCAGGGGGTTACTAACCATAAAGAAATGCCTGAAGGTGAAGTCTATCCAAAGTATTGCAAACCATGGTGTTTGAAGGAAAAAACTTATTTAAATTTGAATTAAGATACTTATGAGTGCAGGAAATTTATGCTTGCATATTAAGAAAATCACAACCTCTTTCCAGCAGAATTTGCCAGTATATTTTTGCCATGAAAATACTAGCGTTAACAAGACTCTTAACACAATTAATTAATTACCCAATTACTTCTTGTATCCTCTACAGTTCATTTCCTTGAATCATCAACATAATCTTTTTTTTTCTACCCAGTATATTCCTTTAAAAATAATATGAGAAAAAAGGGGAAAAAAAGACAAGCCAACAATCAGAACACCCATTTGGAATAAAATCATTCAATGTACCTTATGTAAAAACTGCTGGAACAAGCTTTTGCCCTTTCCCATGGACAGATGTTTTCATCAAGAAGAAAATTAGAACTTGATGACAAACTCCAAGATTTAAATGTCACTCCCTAGCACTCTGGTTCAAATAAAAATGGAAGTGGCATTAAGATAGCAGTATGCAAGCTCTGCAGACTGGCAATTTCTTTTACTTAGAAAACAGAGTTTACACACACATTTAGAGGCACTCATCATAAAGTACACATCTGAAAGTAAAGGCTTTCTTGATTTTAGTGCCCAGAAAACAATTTTCTCATTGCTAGTGAATTATTTGCTTTCCTGGTCTGTTCAGTAATTTCCCACTGCAGTAACAAGTTTCTAAGATCTTTAGAAATAAAAAATAAAAAATCAAACCTACCAATAATTCCCACAGAAGGCAACCTCCAGAGCACTGTCTGAGCAAGGTCCAAAGAGAAACTCGAGAAACTCATTTTTACCTTTTATGTATGATGCAAATAGACACAATCAAAACATTTATAGTGCGAATGTTATTTTACCTATTAACTGAGGGAGAGAATATCCAACCAAGAAAAGCACTCAGTGAAGTGAGGCACTGATTGTCTGGGTGCCTTTCTGGAAGGTACACTTCAGTTAAAGTCAAGTCATTAGGCTCAGCAGAAGAGGAAGCAGATGAAATCCAACGGAATGCATTACAGAGGTCAGACAAAATGAGCTAATGGTCCCTTCTGGTCTTAAAAAATCTATTAATCTAATTTAATTCTCTGCTCTACTCCTCATACCAGAGTCAATTTGAACTCATTTATATGAAAAAATCACATTACAGCAGCTTTACACAACACTGTGTTCTGACCATGCAGTTTCAGGCTACCCAAAAGCTTCGTTTACTCCCCACCAAGCTCAGGAGGAGGCTTGATTTACCCATAAAGAGAGCTTACATTTACAAGCAAGGCACCAGCCACAGGCACCTCTCCCAACAGAATGCTGGATGAATGCTCACCTTGAACTGTACAAATCAACCAGAAACTTGCCAGAGCAGTCTTCACCTTGGCTTGGTTTTTTGGGTGATGGCATCCTTCACTCAGCATGATACTTGCCATGGAGAAGAGCACAACGCTTTCATCGTGAAAATCTGTTCCAGTCATTCCAAGGATATTTCTCGTGAATAACTTTTAACACACTCAATATTGCAGCAAGAAAATACTTGGCAGTTACTGTCCAGTGAGAAAAGCAAGCACTTAAGAGGAGAAGGCCAGAAATATTCACTGCTGTTAATGCCACCAAGGTACTCAATATGCTCCTATCAAGCAAATATATTTTATTATCCCTCCTTCTAAAAAAAGAAAAATAAAAGAAAGGAAAAAAAAGGAAAAATTTTTCTTTTTTTTTTCTTTTTTTTATGCAGTTTTCCCTCAGTACTTCCCTCCTACTGTAGCCTCGGTGTTCCCATTAACATCGCCAGGCATTTGCTTAATTTGGCAGTACAAGAGTGCAAAGCATCACATGAATCCAGGCTGATCAGCCTTCGTGAGCCACAGCATCCTCCAAGCGTGCCTTGGATAGAGGGAATAACTTAACACAGAGGAACAACTGAAGGCCAGTACATGGGGTTTCACAAAAGCTTTTCTTCACATGGTAGGTTGGAAAGATCTTAGGAGTGGGATAGGGACTTCATCTCTGCTGGCATGTCTATACTTGATGTTGCCTTTACTTTTTCTCTCTGCCTGCAGCTTAGACAGCCCTTCCCCTGTCTCTGTCCCAAACATCAACAGATGAAAAAGAACTGCAGAGCTGCCTAATGCCTCATCTCTCCAGTGGTTGTGTTAATTTATTCCAGCTATTTGAGGGAAGCATGAATGGCACCCCAGTATGCCAGCTCAAACTGGTAGAAAGGCAGCTGATTTTCCCATCTTCTGTCATGACCAGTGTATAACATCTATACTTTTCAGCTCTGAAGTTTCTTTGCTTTTTTTCCCCCTCCCTTCTGAGTCTCAAGCAGGTGGTACTTTGTGAAAACAGACCCGAGGAGCTATGTAACATGAAGCAGCCTCTTCACTGCCAGTCTTTTAAACTGAATCCTGTATTTCAGTGAAACTTGCCTTAAGTCCTGTTTCCTCTCAGCACATTTTAATCAAGCAAAAATCCTATTTACAGTGAAGAAATCCCGTTACAGCAAACAATCATGACATTGTTTTCTTGGACACATCTTGTTCACCTGAGCCTTTATTGTCTGCTTTGCCTCCAATCAGGAGCACAACCTCAAAAAATAACCTTTTCAACATAAAAATGTAAGGCAGATAGTACAATTCAAATTCATAAGGATATTTACCTTTTGTTCCAGCTTACGATTTATATATTCTCTTTGGATGCTACAGACACAAATCAGGAGGTCAAAAAGCCTCTCACTGGCAAAATGCAATTCCTTCCAGGGCAAACAGCAATCCACTGCAGACTCACTCTTGAAGCCTCGAGCCCAAACTCCCACCAGCTTCAGAGAATTTATCTGAATAAAAGCTGAGCTCAAACTCTTCTGGGATTTTGTCCCAGAAAGTTTCATTTTATCAACCTTTACTTTTGCAATCTGGTGGACTCACCTGAAAGAAATCAACACTTCTATTCTGTTTTTTCACAACTCAACTCTCTTAATTTCATGCAGTTGCTAATAACAAAATGCACTTTGAGAAGGAGTGCTTTGAAGTGCTTACTACTTCTTTTTTTTCTGGAATCTGTGTTCCCCTTTCAGGAGCATCTCACAACCCTTCATGGCTGGTCCCATTTCTCCCTGAATGTGGAGATCTTTGAACTAGTTACCAAGATTTTTTTTGCCCCTTCAACCTAAATTCCCCTCCTATCAGTAATCCATGCAATCCAACCCTACCAAGAGACTTCAGCTGGATTTATGAGGATAATGCTGACCCTTCCATTCCTCATACATGCCTTGGGGTACTTTTTATCAGCACTGATTTACCTCTGGCAAGTTGACTTGCTGCTGGATCTGAAGGATGGGGACCTGCTAAGAACATCACCAGAACTGCCTGAAGTCAAGGGAAGGCTCTTTAAAGCTTCCCATTAAAGTAATTTTGTAGCTGACTCCTAAAGAGCTTCTTACTCTTCTTTAACCTGAGTGTGAAGGCAGAAGAAGGGCATCCAATGCCTCCCCTGCTTGCTTTGACTCTAAAGCAGAATATGGCAGGAGATCCATATCTACTCCCTCAGTTAAGAAGAAAAAAATTAAAAAAATCAAAAGAAAGAAAACCTGCCATAGCAGCACTGCAGAGTGCTGGCGGCATTGAAGAAGTTAATTAGCAACATTGAACTAGACTTTAGGAGACAAGTCTTAATAAGTGTTGCTAAAAATATTACAGTAGTCATTTCCAGAACAAACACAATCAGTGGCAGACGAGTGGGGAGAGCAATCCAGACCCATGGTGGAGGTATTTTCAGTGGGGTAAAGGCTGCTCATTTCAAAAACACTGTAGTAAAACAACAAATCCAGGATAACCATGTCCCAAGCCAGGCTAGTGGCTCTGCAGCCAGATCACAGCAGGACCACAGGGAGCACAAGGTGTTTGCACCACACAGGGCTTCAAGGTGCACAAATATAACCTACATTGAGAGGATAACACCTTGAGAAAAAGCCTGGCAGCTTATCATCTTGGTTTGGGCTGGGAGGAAAAGAGCTGAGAGGCAACAGCTCAAAAATGGAACATCCAGGAGTGTCTTCTTGGGCTAAACCCCCAGTCCCATGCAGATCCCATCACTGCACACAAGCCAGCTAAATCTGCTTGGCCAAGGGATAAATGATGGACTAATCACTGAAATCATGTTTAAAAATCCAACACTCACAGGCTGTCTCTAGTACACAATGCAGTCCCTTTCTCCTGCAAAAAGCAGCCTTGGACATTTGCTACATTTCACCTCTTGGTCCCTGCTGCTGGCAAACAGCTCTAACCCAAAGTGCTGGCACATTCACAGCTGGGTTTGGTGCAAAGTACTTGCACAGGACTGATAAGCCATGGTTGATGTCAGTGTGACTCAGTGGTCTCCAACTCAATGAAAGAACAATTAATCAGGCCAATTCCTCACATTGAGGAGCTCGCTGCAGAAGAGGAAAAGCCACTATCCTTCACTGACAGTTAATGCTTTTTTTCCCTATGCAATCACTCCCCTATCTGCATCCCATGCCTGCTGCCAGAAACAGCTGTCTCAGCTTTCCAGACACTTCTTGGCAAGGTCCTTTCCCCCTCACGGTGTTTGACAGGATTATGAAGCACCGAAGCCTCAGGCTGCTTTTGTTTTGAAGCTTAAAAGTGAAGTTTGAGTTTAATCATTTTGTCTCTTCTTGCCCTTCCCCTTCTTCAACCATCCTGGCTGCCCACCAGCCCAGTCCCCAAGCACTCCCATGGGAACAGGACCCCAGCCCATGGATGTAGGCATGACAGAAGGTACCCCAGTTTAGCTCATGGATGGGTTAGGTCTGCTGTACCATTTGTTTAAATGGGTGGTTTAAATAGATGTCTCAAAGCAGCAGCAGTGAACTGAGGAAGAGGAAGGCTGCTCCAACTCTGGTCAAGTTATCTGCTGTTCCATGGTAGTTTTATTAAGGAAAAAGGAGTAACCACATAGTTATTTGTTCTGGAGAGACACTGAAGTTCCTCCTGCTGTGCTGACCAAGCAGCATTAATATTTATGACATGCTCTGCAATGGGAGAATTTTGAAGCTGACAAATAATTGCACTTTTTAAGGGTTTTCGGTGAGAAGGTAGACAAAAGAACTCAAAATCCAGCTTTCCAAACAAAGTAGATACCCCTAATTTCAGAAGTCTAGAGTGGCATGATGGCTTTTTATCATTTTTTACTCAAACACTTCTTTACAAAGAGGGCAAATTTAAAACAGGATAAAAACTAGGAGACAGACCAGGCCTCAAAATGGAGCATGACTGCAATACTGTCCTCCTGTCCCTTTGAGCTTAAGGTACTGTCTGCCCAACTAATGTAGGCTGAAAGGTCTGCTTTGTTGTAAAAGATGTTCTGCTTTTTTCACCTCCAAACTTAGACACCCCTGTTTGTCTTAGATAGCAAAAAGGGACTGAAATATTCATTGAGTAAATGCAACATGAATATGTGGGCAAATACTGGTGGATAAAAGCCAGGGCTGCAGTCACTCTGCATGTTTAGCAGAAGCTCCTGAAAGCAGGAGCTTATCTCTCTGAAAGCCTCCAGCAACTCTGTGCAACCAGCAGCTGTCACTGTAAGCAATGAGCAGGAACAGCAGAGAGCCAAGGATGCTCCTAGGTGGGAGGAAAGCAACTGGAAAGCAAAAACACAGGAGAAGCAGCAATTAAACACTCAGCAGCTCCCTAAAAAATGGCCTTTGTCCACCAGGAGAAGCTGCTCATCAGGAAGGCTCAGCCGGCCTTTTAAAACACAGCCCGGATTCAATTCAGAGATAGCAAAGTCGCTTATCACAACGAGTTCTGAAGTGATAGCAGCTCACAACCTGTGCACAAGTGGGATTTAAGATTTCCCTAGCCCTATGGATGCGCTCCTGGCCAAGGAAGTCTGGTATAGGAAGCTCCCAGCTCCATGCGAGCACATAACAGCTTTGAGATGTTCAGGTTCCTCTGCCCACTACCCACATTACTCAGCTGTCAAAGGAAAGGCCTCAGATTTATGATGTGAAAATTACATTTTAACGAGGTGTCATATGTGTTTAAAGTCCTTATTCATCACCATACTGCCACATCTTTTACCCAAGACACACACTTAATTAGCATATTATAAGGACAGACTGTTCACCTTATCTACATTGTGAAACTGCTTCAGGAAGAAAAAGCACAAAAAACCCCAAACATTCTGACTGAATAAAATACTTGCAATCACATGTCAAGACAGCATCCCACAATACTTGACAAAATGTGGAAGATAAAAGTTCGACATGCACCCTCTAAAGTTCTTAAAAGATTTCCATGTAATTTCTGTATCACATTTGTATCTGTATCACATACTGTATCACCAGAATGGCTGTCCACAGTGTTAATATGAAATGTGTGGAAACCACTTAGGCACATTTAGGCTGTATTGGAAGTCCTACATATCATATCAGCATCTTCCTTACACTGGGCATCTTTATTTATTAACTTCACACATCCATGGAACAGCCCATATGGTAATGCTTGGGTCTCCTGGACATAATTTAAAACACCTTCTCGAAAATAAGAGGCCTGTGTTTCTTTTCCCATGTCACTGGGAATGGCTGCTGGGATACCCAAGGCCAAAATATGCACAAAGGGATCCTTAACTTGGTCCAGGTGCTTCCCTGGACTTCTCCACCATGGGACAGGCTCCAGTCCCCACCTAGCACCCCAACGCTCAGCCAGCAAATCCTGAGCCCTGGCAAGAGCTGCCAGCACTGGGGCACCTTGGACATTTAAAAACCAGAACCTGTGGTCTGTGATGCCCAGGAGCCCTGGCTGGGGTGCAGGCAGGAGCTGTGCCTGCTCAGGGAGGTGCTGAGGCACAGAACCAGGAGATGTGTGTTTGTGTGCAGTACAGTGCCAGGAGGCAGGACAGGAGCACTTCACCTTTTTGGAGAGGAAGGTTTGTTGATATTTTCTGGAGTTTATTTGCACAGAATGCATCATAAGTGAGTGATGATTAAAACGGTAACTCTAGTGAATATCAACTGATTAGGCTGCAGAAAATTTTCATGCTGTCACTACAGCCTTCTGTTTCCTTCTCTGCATATGTCTAGTAGGACACATTTAAAAAATAACCTGAATACTGTTCTGGGTTTAACTTCTTGAAGAATGGGAAGAGATGCAGATCTATCCTTACTAACACTTCAAATTCAAAAACTCAATAGCAACTACAAAGAAATAACCCAAAAACTCAAGAGCATTTATGAAGAAGCATCCTCCAAAAAGCTCATTTTAAGGACAAACAGCTCAAAGAAAATACACTTCAAAGGCTTTTGGTATCTTCAAGTTCACTTCTTGAGGGCAGACATTAATGACACATTTCTTGGGATTTGCAGGCACTAAAAGTGTTTGCTTTCAAAACCACTTCTGGGATAAATTAAAAACAACCCCAGACAAAAGGGAAAAAAAAAAAAAAGAGTGGGGTAAAACCTTAAAATGCAGCTTTTCTCATTTCTGAAAAAAACGAATGGTTAGGTTTAATTCTATCAAGAGCCCTGAATTGCTTCTGGATCAGTTAAACTCAGCTTTTAGCACTTCAAAATATTTTGTTTTCCCCGGTAGCTTCAACTGCTGCAGAAGCTGAGCACAGAAACTCCAGGATTTGACACTCACTTTCTCCAAGGAGTAAAAAAGCCTATTCTTTTAAATAGTAGGTGAGAGATGCTCGGCAACAAAAGATCTTAAATATGTTCCAAACCTACATGCACATATCTTTAATTAAAAATCACAGAAAATGCTTAGACACTGTGAAAAGCAAGAGGATGTGAGCCCTGCCTTTCCTATAAATCAAGCATCTCCTGCCAACACCCAGTTTCTCTGGACAGTTTGGAAAAAGATTGAAAATGCTTGATTCTAGGTAAACTGCAATCCCTAGAACCTGTATTTTATTTTAGATATCCTTAAAATGTACGATGCAAGTGATTTCAAATATGTAACTGGCTATTTAAGTAGTTAAATATTTCACTTTTCTTGTTATGATCAATTTTTGGTTTTAAGAGCTCTTCTAAAACCTCACCCTTAATTGTATTTTAACAACCCATATGTTCAACCCATCAATTTTACAATCCTTCTTTTATTTTCTAATTAAGCTGATACTGTTTACAAATTTTGCTACTCAAATTGTGGCACCATGGAAAATGCCTGCATTCAACATGGCTCTTAATACAGAGAAACACTGGTGATTTTTGAAGAGAAGAGAAACATATCCACAATCTACTCCATAAAAAAATTAAAAATCTAAAAAAAAAACATAAGAAAAATATCCTGTTTTTTCACTGCTTCCCCAGGGTTGTATCAGCTTCTGTTCCTGCTCTTTGGTGGAGGAGCTGGGTTTAAGCCAGCCAGATATTTAGTGTTACATGTAAAGCAATGCAGCATGAAATTTGGTGCTAACCTGAAAATGGGTTGCACTGAACTTGGAAGAGAAAGCATCATGCAGACCTGGTCTCCTGGCTCCACTCTACAAAAAAGCCTGATGTCAAGCAACTATTTACTCACCTGTTCAATTCAAAATGAGTGCTCCTGTTTCAATGATTCATCAAAAATTGTTCCCACTAATCAGGCTATGTGGGTAATGGAGCAGTAAACTCCCCCAGTGAAGTTTTTTTTTCCTTCTCTTTGAAATGTCTTGGCCCATTCAAGTTTTCTCATAAAAAATTCAGTTGCTGTAAGAGCAGACCTCTCAAAAGTCCTCTAAACTTGTAAAATAGTGAGGTAATGGGATCCTTATGCAGTTTTGCCAGAGAGGAAATCCCAATAATTTTCAGAGGAGAAACCCGCAGGTAAAATTCAGCCTTTTGTCCATATTCCAAAGCTTGGTACAAAATTTGCACCCCAGAATATCAGAGAAGGCTCACCAGATTCCCTGACACCAGATTAACTCTCTCACGCCCACCACTCAAAGCTAAGAACTATTTCAGCTTCCTATCTGGGGCACTGGGGAATTCTAAATTCTCATCCAAACCAGAGTGAAACCAAAGGGATTTAATACCAGACACAAAGATAAAAATCAAATCCTTGCACCTCACAGACTTTCAGCCCCCTGCACTGTTTTCTCCTACTCCCATTTCACCATCTTACACTGTGAAAAAAGGGAGAACAATTTCCCTTTTTGATAGTTTTTTTTTCTGTTTTTTAGGTTTTTCACTGATTTAAGCTGCTTTTTTTCTTTGGTTTTTTGTATTAAAGCTATTACTGACAATGGTCACCACATGAAAAAGCGTCAGCGAAGAGTCCATTATAATACCTGGAAATAATTCCCTAAAAAGGAGAGAAACTCTGTGAAATGGAAGGGATGCAATTGATTTCCACTCCTTGGGGATAGCTAGTAGCTCACAAATTCCTCTGCTTCACTCCACCACCCACAAAGTACATGCCTGTCATTAAGTTTTGAGAATGAGAAGTATTATTTCATTTTTTACTCATCTGAGATGCTGCAGAGGTCAACATCATTGAAAATATCTCTACTCCTTAACAGTCACTCAGTTCTTGTTCATCTGCTTCTTCAAGATTTTCTTCTCCCTTTCCTTACATTTTTGTCAAAAAATCACAATTTCAGTGCCAGTTTACTACTTTTATTCCAGCCCTCCCCAGATTTTCATACCCACAATTTCTTTCAGCATCTCTTGATCAATTTTCATTTTATATGGCTGCACACAGAAAAAGAAAATCTCATCAGAAACCTTTTCACTTTTCTTTTGCAATCTAAAGCCCTGAATCCACTCACCCACTTTCAAGTTCCTTACTTAAAAAAAGAAATGTTTCAGAAAAGCCATGTTACGAGTTGAGTACTTAGCTGTCCAAATTATATTAATTCTGCCTTTTTTCTTACTACAGTCTTTTTTCTTACACAATCAGCCACAAGAACTACCTGAGACTATGACTACATCAGTACAGTAACAACCATTTAAAATGTCTGAGTAGATCCTGTTTGGAAATTCTTGCAACATCATACAAGTTTGACCACAGAGAGAAGGCTAAGTCATATTACTAGTAAAGTGGAACTTTATATTTGCAAAATGATGATGGAGTTGATAAAGGTAAGGGAATATACCTAAGTAACTACTAGCACTATTTCTAACAGGAAAAAAGGTGGAAAAGTTGGGAAATCTCTGGGGGCCAGATGATCCTTTAAGATAAAGTATAGTAAGTCACAGTAAGTCATTAAATTCTTTAAAAATAAAAATAAACTTTACAGAAAATAATGCAAAAATTTAGAGGACTTTGTTGATTCTCCTCCTGCAGACACACACTTGTGGGTGCATAATCACATATTAAATTAGTCTCAGTTTCTCCAAAAAGATAAAATGCGCCCAGCTTAATGAAACAAAGTAATTTAAACTGAAAGGCAGTTTTCCTCCAGCTGTTTGCAACAACATCTTCCATGCTTTGTTTTGTCAAAACTCCTGCAGAACGGAAAATGATCTGATGATGTATGAAATAAATTTGATTCAGGAGAAAAGACTGCTACCCCTATGAATAAAAGCACGGGCATTTGGAAATTGTTTCAGGCTACTTATGCGTAGATACTCCTTTGTCCACTTAATTTCAACTAAGAAAAAACAAAAATCTGCACATATTAATGTCTTAATAACCATTATAGGTCTGTGGTGGGGCTTTATTTGCAGAAACTCAGCCAGATCAGTAAGACAGGAGTGTACTTCAATTTTACAAAAAAAAAAAAATATTAAAGAAACCCAAAAAGTTGGTTTGGTATTAAACCCTTACCTGCTCTGCTGTCCAGCGGGCCAAAATCCAAGGAGTACTTCACAACGTGATAGTTGTTCCATACATACAGGAGGTTGTCCCGGGGATTATAATCCACAGCAGCAATGTACTGGTAGGAGTTTGGAAAGGGCACATCCACCATGCTATCCTTGCTTTGGTCAGTGTTATATATGTAGTCTATTTTATTCCCTGTGGCTTCATTGTCATCGTCTTCGTACACAGACTTCACCACGTATAAAATCCCACAGATCATGAAGGCATTAGAAGCTGACCTCTTGTCATAGGCAGTATCCCATGTCCCTTCAATCCTTAATGTGTAAGGGTTCAACTGGCTAATGACTATTTTGCCATTGTTTTGTTCTGTTGCATAGATTACCCAGAGCCCATTCTCATCCACGGCCAGGTCGATGTCGGACTTGCCTCCCCAGCGGTAGGGAGAGGTGTCGTGGTAGTTGGCGTTCGCTATGATCGCCTCCCCGCTCTTTATCCTCGTCCGCAAGTCAAACTTGACAATGTTCCTGGTGCGCTCCTTGTTGAAGAACAAAGCCCCATCGTACACCACGAAGCCCGTGCCGTCCACGCGGTGCGGGAGCTTGTAGGTGGTGGTGGGCCTCCCGGCGATGAAGTCGTCCTTGGAGGAGTATTCCGTCAGCGTGTCCGTCCGGTACGGCGTCCAGGGCATGTAGTAGATCTTGTCCGAGGCCTGCAGAGGGTCCTTGCACCAGGCGCCCGACTGGTGGTCAGACTCGAATAAGTGCTCGCTCTGGTAAACTCCTTTCAGCAGTCCAGGGCAAAGAAAAACTGTCGCAGGGGAGAAGAATTTAAAAGGAAAACAAAAGTTAGTGACAGTTCAGGGGTGGCTGGCCCAAGCATCTCAACACCTTCTAGTCCCGGAGCAGAGGACACTTGAGATGAGAGGAAACCCAAGTGCAGTGCCTTGTAGCTGGAGACTATCCTTCCTGCCCACCACATCTCTGGAACAAGAGCTGCTCCACCAAACTGGGTTTCTTCCCCCCCTGCTTTTTCTATCAGCTGTGGCTCATTCTCTTATTGCTTTTCAAATCTATTTTTACGCGTATACTTACTCGGACCACTCGCTTTTGTAAACTCTGAAATGAATATGTGCCCCCAAAGGATTTCTGGGTTTGTATTTCCAAATTATATTCTGCAGTGAATCTGTACCTACTAGGTGAAGGGCTAAACTCCGAGGGAATTGATCCACATATTTATTTGAACAGCCCACAGAAGAGTGGCCTAGAAATGGAAATAAGAGAAAGAAATTCCCATCCTTACAGCCCAAGTGATATTAAATATTTAAAGGATACCAATAGCAAAGCAGAGGCAAATCCCTTAGCAACTCAGAAGAGCGTTTAAAGCAAAGGGGGAGGGGGGGAACACCCATCTGGAATATAACTAGAAATGAGACTTTCCAAGCTGCTACAGGACACATGAAACATGCAGTCCACACAATTAAAAACGAATGACATATGGATGCTGAAAGGAAAAGACAAGGAAGAAAGGAAGAAAGGGAAGAAGGAAGGAAAAGAATAAAGTTTGCTGGAGAGGAACCCAATGTCTAGATTTTAATCAGTTAAAAAATGTCCTGTTAAATATAGTAGTAATTCAAACTTAAAAACATACACCTTCTATTGTTACATGAGAGGAGCACAGAGGAGCAGTTTGACTAACTGGGATGCTTTGCTGCTCAGACTTCAGGGGGGCTCACAGGGTCAGGGCACGCCCAGGACCTGGAAGAGGCTCAGCCACTGCCCAGCTAACCTCGGCCCCACTGGAACACCACCACCGAGGGGCCAGCTGGATGGATGGATGGATGGGTGGATGCATGGATGGGAAGGCAAGAGGAGGGATGCTGCGGAGCAAATCTGGCCCTTGCCATCCCTGTCAGCACCCTCCTGGCCTGGAGGTGCTGCACACGCTTCGGGGGGGAGAATATTGTCTGGTTATTTGGAACGCTGATCTCCGTGAGAGGCACAGAACGGTGACGATGGCATGGGCGGCAGGGAGGCATGAAGAAGTATCCCACCGCGCGCTTCTGGCAGATGGGATCCCACTTGCACACTTCCTGCTCGGAGCGTAATTGATTACTTTTTGTAAATGCAGAAATTGGTAATGTTGTCTGGAGAGCAAGACAGGAGGAAAATCAGATTTAATAACCAGTATAAAATTATATAGATCCATTGGAGTCTAAGTAACCACGCAGAGTTGCTGAAAAAGGGGTGCCATTTCCAAGAGGCTTTTATGCCATAATTAGATATACTTATGCACATACATATGTATGCACACCTTCCAAATTCTTTGGGCAGGAAAAATATCTAAGCCTTTGAATAGAAATTTAATGGAAGGAAAAAAAAAAAAAAAAAAGGTGGCACTGGTAAAAAATCTTTTCAGCAAATATGAGTTATCTGGTGAAGTTGAGCAGCAGAGATACTAAATAAACTTTAACAAAAAGGTAGTGAGAATTAATGACAAAGTATTTCAACTAAAACGTTAAACTGTTAAATAACTTAGCCTATACATAAGTAATATATATATATAATTTGAAAGGTATTTAATTACCTTTTTGTTCCACTTCTATTGTAGAGAGAGAGGTAAAGAGAGAAAGGAGAAAAGAGAATAGATTAATGGTACTGTATTGGCCAGGTACTTTTCTTTACCTCTTTCATAAGAAAAGGAAGATTTATTAATTTACTTTGGTATGTGAACATTTATATATAAATATATATAAACCTTTCCTCTGATATATACACTGGATAATATGCAGTCAAGCTGAACAAAATACAGATAAATTTTAACTTTAGAAAAATCTGGCAGAAGGAAAAAAAAAGCCCAACACCTGGGACATAAAGAGCCCCCTGGACTCTACCTTGTCAGCAGCAACCTTGGACTAGTTTCATAGAGCAAAATGAAATACCCATTAAGTGAAATATGACTGATACAGCTTTATGTATAGAACAGAAATTCCAGGGAGAAACTTTATATAATATACATCTTCATATATTTTGCCAAAATCCTGTAAAACAGAGATCCCTACCTAAAACAGGAGAATATTAACTTGTGATGTGAAAAGAAAACTTTGGAGAGTCAAATGAAGCATGTCCGTGGATGTTCGTAGAGTCCTGTCCTTTGTCTTGGAGAAACACACTTTAGTAAGAGTTGGAAAAAAAACACTGGAAACATTGTAGCACTTATAAATAAGATCCCAAAGATTCACAGTATTAATGAGACAAAAATATATGAGCACTATATTAAAGGCCCAACCCCAGAACTTGCTGGATATTTTAATGTGAATTACTCACCATGCATCATAATGCTGCTGAAGAGACTGCATCCCTTTGGACAAAGTCCCTTTCAGGTGGAATAAATAAATGAAGCACACTTATTAATCCCTAAATACTCAGTACTAGTTTCTATACCTAACAACCTCCTGCAGGAAGGTTTTGGGGTTCTCCTCCAAAAGCCTCCTGCAGTTGTGGCACAGGCCCTGACTTCTTCCAGCATGGTGGGGACCCAACAGCATCTGCCCAGCCCTGGTTTGCTGCTTCCATGGGTCCTCTACCCTGAAGGTGTATGAAAAGAGAAGCCCCATGAAACATCAGAGGGAGAAATGGGAACTTGCCAGCAAGCCAGGATGGCTGTGACAGCTGAGAGATCTCTGTTTGGAGAAGCGAGACAGGAATGCAAAGGTGTGCATGCATTTTGCTGCCCAGAGTTCACTCCAGCCTTTTCCAGACTGAGATACTTGCCAAGTGTCCTCTGGTGCTGGCATTGCAAAACTCTTTGCATTCAAAAGTCTTGTTCATTTGGATGGGGAATTGCAGGCTTGGAGGAAGAACAGTTTCAGGGTTGGGCTGCAAATGCTCTGGCTAGACATGTGGATCTACACATCCCTGTCCAGAGAGACATACAGCTGGAGCCAGCTGCAGCTCCCATAAGGAGTGTTTCCAAACTCCAACAGCCTTTTTACCTGGGCTTTGATTCAGGCGCCTTTCTACCTCATAACAGACTAAGGTTAAAGGCAAATGTTTTCAACATGTGGCTGTCAGGGCTCTAGGGACCAGAGACAATGTGTTTGAGTGCAATCTGGTTTTGCAAGGGAAGGAGCCAGCAAGATTAAAAGGCTCCAGACTCAGCAATCGGAGAAACCCACACATCACTTGTTCTCCCCATCCTGGGCTGTGGCTGGTCACAGTTAAGTAAGGTACTCAGAAAAGCATTAAATGTCCCTGGCAAAAGCAAGAAGGCAACATGACAGATCCCCAAATGTATGGCTTCACACTGATTCCCCTGGCTGATGGTATGCAGTACCTCTGGCAGCATAGAATGTAGTAATTTACATTTCCAAATGCACAAAAGGTTTTGCAATGCATTCAAACAACAGCATGATATTGTAAAGCAGGGAGAGAAAAGCTTCTAGAGGAGATAATATATTTGTGACCAGCTGAGCTGTGTGACCTGAAGTGTTGATTACCCTTATCCTGAATAGCTCACATGTGTTATTAACACTCACTGCCATATCCAGCTCTCTTATAATTCCAAACACGGAGGTGTTTTGGTGACCTTCTGAACGGTGCTTCCATTGTATGTACCACAAATACCTATTTTCCCTCTGCTAATTTAAGACTTAATGCTTTTGAATTTAAATAATTACTCTGCTTACATTGGGGCGCCATATTCTTCAGACAGGTTCCATGAGAAACTTGGATTTAGCTCATTGAACAATATTAAAAGAAAGGGTCTAATCAGCCTGATTGCCCCTTCAGTTACACAATATACCACAGCAAAATTGTCTTCAAAAAGTAGTGCTAGATTTTTTTTTTAATTTTGCCCAGTTACAGACAATTTTTCATCCCTCTAATGCCTGTGCCAGTCTACAGAATTTAAGTACTGATGACAGCACAGCATGCCCCTTACTTTCCTACACAGATCTAAGGGAAAAAAAAAAAAAAAATTCATACACAGCTTTTACTCTTATAGTGAGGTCTTCCATTCCTTCTGTCACTGCATAGGTGGAGAAAAAGAGTGTTTCACCTTGATTCCCTGCAGTGGTTGCCAGTGCCATTGACTTCAACAGTGCCAGAGGCCCAAAGGAAATCAAGGAACACTTGCTATGTCTGAGAGGAGTTACTAACAAGACTTTCCACATACACTGTTTTTCTCTGATTCTTCAGATTGGAAGGAAAACTGAGAACAATGTGCAATCCTGAGCCACTACAGCCTGTCCCCAAGCAGACTCCTGCCACCCGATCAGAGAAATCACACAAAAGCATTAATTAAATGTTCTTAGTGTTGCTGTGTCGAGGCTCTGAAAACACACTCTGGCACAATTAACACTTGAACAACATTAACTGCTCATTTTCTTACCACCACACTGAATTGCACTCAACTATTTAAGGCACAAGCACACAGTGGCAGAGCCATATAGAGAGCTGTCTCTCTGGCCCTGCTTCAAACCCACACAACAGCAGCATAAAACTCCTGGGGAAAAAAATGTGAGTAGGGGAATGTTAAAAGGCAATAGCAAAAGTTGTGCAAAAATCTGTGCCCTATACATTGCCAGTTGGTTTTTTTTTTTTTCATTCCTCAAGATGTTTAATAGTGGAATAAGTGACATCTTCTCCATGCTCCTGTCCTTCACAGATCTGATTGATTTAATATACTCAGACTAATAATTAGTACACTAAGTGCTAAACACATAGTTAATGACAAAACAGGAGGACTAAAAAACCCAGGTTTTTGAGGCTGACCTTAGCAGCACAAGCTGCAGCCTCTCAGCCATGCTGACAGTGCTTTTCCCACAAGATGTGGTTGCTGCATCTCGTACCCACAACCAACTTGACCATATGCATAGGCAGTGAAGCTGGAAAGCAATTTACGTGTTTCTCCCTAACACACAGCCTCGTCTGTGGATCCTAGGTTGAACAGGGATACGTTTGAGAAGCTGCAAATCTACCAAGGCACCCCAAAGCATGCCCATGTAGAGCCTGCTCGCAGGTGAAGGTGCTCTTGTTTGAAGGCATGGTTGAGTCCTGGAATTTCAGTAAAAAAAACAAGAGACACATTCAAAATTCAGGGTGGCAGCAGCAGATCTGAAATAAATATGCCAAAATCCAGGGAATGAAAATCACAGAATCACAAAATGGTTTTGGTTGGAAGGGATCTTCAAGATCACCCAATTCCAACCATCCAGCAATGGGCAGACACATTCTGCTATGCCAGGTTGCTCAAAGTCTCATTAAAATATGAAAATACTTTTTAAAAAACATTAATTTGCATTTCAAACCCACTCAACCCGCCATATATGGTTTACCAGAAGAAAAGCTAAGAGAGCTGGTTCGGCATTTATATGACATGTTCTGGCAACCTGAAGTTCAACACGCTGCAGAAGTACCAATCTCTGCTTTTTCTTCTCCCCACACATAATTAAAGTGACAGAAGAGACCACACAGCCAAGTTCAGTGCTCACTCTGTGCAGCACAGACACAAAACAAAGTACATGGCACCATTTCTCTCATCCACCCACTCCTTCTAGGAAAGCCTGGGGTCCCATTGCAGTACAGGTGGGCAGTCACCAGACCCCAAATGCCTCAATAATGGGAACACAGCCACATCCACTGCAGCAAGCTGTAGCCAGCAGAAAGCCAGATGATATTTTGCCTCTAGGTGAAAGAAACCAAACAGCAATACAATGGTCTTTGGGTTCACTCCCTCCATTGCAACCATCCTCTCTACAGAAGTGACCAGCCTTTGTCCCCAGCCTCCACACCAAGCTCTCCCCACGTCACAAATAAACTCCAGTCCTGTCAGTCCCAGTGAAACACTCATTTTCTAAGATTTTAATGTAAAAAGTTTGAACTTGCCACAGGGGAAAACCTCTTGAATCTTGGCTCAGGTGCAAGCACAAGGAGTGGAAGAATCAGGTTTTCTGAGATTATTTTACAAATACATACTACTGTTGCTATTTTTCCATTTTTTTGTCGCCAAGTCTTCCTTTACTTTGATTTTTCTTTTTTTCTGCAACATGACGGGTTTTCTAGAACACATTTAAATGGAGAACAGACCCCATTAACATTACCAGAATTTTCAGTCAAAGAGCAACCTGACACTTGAATGTAAAGCACTCAGACTTTCATTCTCCAGCCAGAGGAATGAAGAAATTATTCTGATCAAGTATATCACCATGAATTATCTTTCCTGTGGCTGACAATTACTCTTATGAAAGAACATTCAACCTCAAGCCTCTCCAATGGAGCTCTCCACCCGACAAAAATTATCCTACAAGGTAAGCTGTAAAGTGTGTTTAGGTTTAAACTATTACAGTGGTGGGAGTAACTTAATTGGTAACATTATTTTAAGGTCTCAGTAAACAGAGTACTTCCTTCTTCTTGGCTGTATATAACTATGTGTGCACATCAGACTCTCTCCTATAATGCTGGGAAAAAAAAATCTGGATTTATTGCACAAGACCCATGCTTTCTTTTCACAGCAAATGAAGAGTTAATCCTTTATTTAATAAAAGGGAGGAATAATCTCACTTAACTTCCAGATTACATTTTTCATGTACTATCCAAGCACCAGTAAACAAAGGTGCTCTACAAGTATTTTGCGCTACAATGGCTTCATGTAACACATTCCCAAAATTACCACCTCCTAATTAATTCTGCTGTAAAGTACAAAGACTGGAAACATCAATAATCTATGCTTTCATGAACAACAACCTAAATTAGATCCTTAAATATGGTATCTATAGATCTGCAGAAATCAAAGCTGTCGTTTCTTATAAGTGGATTTTTTTTCCTCCTTAGATTTCCATTCATCTGATAAATTTGTGAAACCTTTCAAACTATTAATTTGGGCTTCCTTAAAATGTCAGTGCTTTCAGTCTGCTTTTTAATACATAATAACTAAATTTAATAGATGTTCACTAAAATAAAACTAAGGATTATTAATGTTAAAACACCTGTCATTGTAACTTAAAGTCATCAGGACCCAGGAAACCACTAATATACATTAAGTCTTGTCCACTAGAGGTTTCTGTGAGATGAAACAAGTTATGGCTTCCTACAAAATTGCCTTGTGTATTATAGATCAAACTTCAGGCTATTTTGGGAGAAAGCCATCATTTTGTTAAGACATTCATATAACATATGACAGGCATCAGAGGCCCAAGCTCTCACATGGACTCTCCCACAAAACCCAAGTAATAACAAATGCTTTTCCATGGCACTGTCCCCTTGAGGCAAATTTTCTAGGAGCTTAAATGTTATTACCTCATTTCCTAATTTTAGGTACTAAAGCACAAAAAAAAAAAAAAAAAAAAGCCTTTAAATATTTTGTAAAGGGAGAATCAAAAATCTATCCTGCAGAAAGCAAATGAAACTCGAGGATTCTGAGTTTAGGGATTAAACAGATCCATGCTGTGTGCCTGGCCCTGCAAGAGAAGCAAACAGTGAGCTGGTTCTCAACGGTTTTGCAAACATTTGGATTTCCTGAAATTCTGTGAATAATTTCTATTCTTTTTTTGCCTCTTTCCTCTCATTATTATTCCAGGTGGCAGTCACAGTGACTGGCTTCTCTGGAGAAGCAGACATTTAATCAGCTTCAGCAGATACTGAATGTGATTGTGCTGCACTTCTAAATGTATTATTCCAAGAGATAAATATTTTTTTTCTCCAGTAAAGATAATTCACTTAAGATATAATGAGTCCTGAAATATACTGCAGTGGAAAGAAAAGAAGCAGCAGGATTGTTATATTCAAAATTCATCTTCAGAAGAAATACCTGATTTTTTAATGTGTATAAATCTCTTTTGTAGATGAGATTTTATGTTTAGAGCACCATTTCAAAGATAAAGTGACCTGAAAAACAAATTCATCCCTGAATTTGGGAAACAAAAAGTTGTTCATGCGATTCCAAGTGCTCGTCAGAACACTGGCCACCACTCACTACCCTCACAAATAGAAAAGTTGCTCTCAACTTGTTGTGCACCAGAATTTCCCTTTAAAATTCGCCAATTAAAAAAACCCCAGCAAGATGAGTGAGCATAAGAAAGGGGATGGGGAGCGGGGGAAGGACTGTACCAGTACTGTGCAAAATTCAATTAAGGCTACAGGTCATTCAGCCAAACTTTCCCTGGCAGTTGGCCTCATATTGTATCCAGCACAACAGCAGATGAGTGAGCTGCCATTAAATTATAGCAGAATCAGCCACCTGGACATCATTCTCCCATAACAACCAAAAGAAAAAAAAAGTGAAGTGAAAGCACAGCTCCAGAAAGGGAGGTAAGCACTGCAGGGCTGACCCTCTGCACCACTTGTTTTGTGGCTGGCTCCTGCTGGCAATGAAGAGCCTGATGCTGAGCACCCATCAGCTTCACAGACCTGCAGTGAAGGACAAACAAGATGTGGAGATCAAGTCTCCCTAACACAGGTATGAATTAAACCAAGCTTCTTCATAAAATGGGAGAAAGGCATTACTGTGCATCTGTGCATTACTTACAGCTCCAAGCCTAAACAATTTAAGTGAAGGGAAAAAAAAAAAAAAAGCAGCAGAGCTTTTCCCCAGAACATTCATTTAATAGTGCCCTTCTGAAAAGGGTCTGGGGTCAAACTGAGTACCTACCAAGATGCTGCTCCCCTCCATCAAGAAAGGCTTCTGTGCACACAGAGGTGAACTCACAGCAGGGTTTGATGCTCCAGGGCTGCTAAGTGTGGTTTTTGAGGAACATACATTTAATTCCCAGTGCTGCCAGCTCAGCCCAGGAGTGTTCAGAGATAGGGTATGGAGAGACAAACTGACAGAATGGTTAAAGACCCACAACAAAACAGCTGTTTGGGAAACAACCTTCTCTGGTAGAAACAAATCCCAGAGAGCTCCTGTAATCAAGTCTGAGTCTAGGTCTGACTCCCTTTGCTCGTTCAGCCATTTTGACTGGGTCAGATAAACAGACCTGCATAACCACCCCACTTGTTCCTCCTTTTGGAATTTCATATGCACGGGAATATCTAGGCATAGCTAGGCAAATATAGCTAACTAGAAATAATTATTATTTGCATGAGTTTTTAAAATATATTCTTTGCCTCCTTACCTGACTAAAATGAAAGAAATCTTGAAGTCTCTGAAAGATTTGTCCTCATCCAGGAAAGAGCAAAATCTGGGATGTCAAAAGCCTGACAGAACCGAGGCAAACATTAGATGTCTTGCCTCAAGCAATAGGTGGGAAAGGAAAAATATCTTAGGTGGGGGAGCACTGAGTTTAAGCTCCGTGTCTTTCAGTCCGATCTCTCTCCAAAGAGGAATAAACTGTTTGTCACTCTGCCAGCTATGAGACTAGCTATAAAATAATAGATTCCACAGGCCCAAATGAGGCTAATCATGATTGCCAAGGCATGTCTGAGCTGTGAGAAGTGAGTGAAATCTGATGCTCTTCAGAGAAAACATTTATTGAAAAGCTCTTTGCTCTGCAATAAGCCTTGGCAGTTCTCTCATGTCTTGGAGTATCTACCATATTTCTCGTTTGATTGCAAGGCATATTGCTGACAGCAGCTGCTATGGCTGAGTTTCCTTTAATAACGCTTTGGTAGGTAAAACACCGCTTCTTTTCAGCTATTGAGAGAACGGTCAGGAAGGATTTTGTATCAATTGCCTCTGTCAATAGTACTTATTCTTAAGTGTCTCCAACTGGATGCTGTAGTAAAATGCCCATCAAAATCAGAAAAGGATTTCCACAAAGACAAACAAAGTGACACGTTTATTTTCTCCTCTATGAATTGGTGAAACACCCACAAAGTAACTGGAGAGGTGGGATTTTACTGCAACCACTTTGGTGAGAAAGTGAAGAGCAAGAATTGGAGATGTTAAAACTTAAGACTGGTCCTTTGGAACAGATCTTACAATCTGGTGTAAATTTTAGCAACATCTGTTATTTAAAAAAAAAGATGAAAAAAGGAAGCAAGGCGTGCCTTTTAGCATTTTTAGGCTAAAGTAATTAACACCAGTGTGCTGTATGTGTGTGTGTGTGCGCACATATGTGCACATACGCAGAGGAGTGGCTTCCAACTTTTTAAGATTTAAATAATTAACCCAAGCATGTGTCACACGCACATAGGCTCACATGTGCAATGCAAAGACACTGGCACAGCTCACACTTCGAGGCACATTCCTAAAACACTCTATAAGAAATGATTATGACACATCTCATCTACAGACTGCTAAAGCAAGAATTGCAGGAAACTGCTTGGGAGCCTTCACTTCATCTTCTGTTTTGCTTCAGCTCTCTGTACTCAGAGTCAACCAAGCCTCAGCTGAGAGGCAGATGTTTCAGAGGAGATCATGTGCTGATGAATTGTGAAAGGCTCCTGTGCCTTTCCCCCAGCTCATGCTCCAGATGTGCAGGGGGATGGGAGGGATTGTGTGCACGCCTTTGCAGTGTGACACAGATGGGCATGGCCACCTCCTTGAGAGGCAGGGAGCAGGAGATAACACTGAATGCCAGGGTGTCCCCCCTAACACAGAACTAAGAAGGATGACATTATATTTTATGCTTATTTTTAATGAATAAAGTACTGACATAAACCAGGAACGTAGCTGGAATGAACTGCCACTTTAAAGGAATACATCTGAGACCTTTAACTTCCACAGGTATATTCAGTGAAGTAAAAATATTATTCTGCTTGGGAGAACCACAAATTACAGCAATAAAATATATGCAGTGAATATGTAGAAATTTTGTACTATTTGCAATGAACTGAATATTAGGCACTGCCAAGACCTATCATTTCACAAAAAAAAGAGACTACTTTATTTCTAATTTAAAGCGTAAGAATTTATGAAGGTTGAGGGAAGTCTTTTGTGTGCTTTTGCAACAGCTTAACTTCTAATGTATTATATATTCAAAAATTAGGATCCTTGAGGCCCTTGCACATTATTTACTGTGCACATTATTGGAGCGGTCAACGTGTGGTGCCCTCTTTATTTCATAGCCATTGCAGCTATTTCCCCATGGCATCAATGGATACAATAAAAGTAAAAGTAATCTTGCAAAATGAAAAAAAAAAAAGAAGTGACAATGAAATACACTCATTTTGGTATGAGATAATTCAATAAATCTGTCTACTTTGCTAAGGTTTAGTCTTTATGTAAAACAACACTTACTTATCTTGCTAGATTCAGAATACGAAAAGAATTAAGGGAGAGGTTCAGTTTTCAGTCCAGCTTTTAGTAATTTGAAAATAGGAAACAGCATTAAAAGAGATCCTTGAGAGCTCTCGGGGACAGAGCCAGATGCCAAGGCTTTGCCTGCTGCACATAAACATGCCCTTTCTCTCTTGCAATCTCTTTTGGATAATTTAAATGACGCAAAACCTCAAAAATCAAATTATCACATTGCCAGAGGTTCCCAGAGGGGCATCAATGGGGCCATGCTGATATGGTGACGCAGAGGACTTGGCCTTTTCCTTTCACTGCAGCCTGTTCTCTTCTGCATTCAGGAGGACTCATCTAACAGATCTGATGGGATTGTGCCATGGCACGAACCCACAAACAGCACAAGCACAGCTTACAGCATCTCCTGGGAGAGGAGATTCAGCTTCCCACCAAATCCCTAAATAATTATGGGCGTGGGAGGAAAGGGCTTTTAAGAAGAGTTGGACCATACAGACATACAATCAGAAAGGCTGGTGAAAAGGGGCTAAAATTTGAAGTGAAACAGCTTAAGCAGCATCACCATTAAGACCAGTATGGAAAACACAACCTAGAGGGTATCTGTCGACACCTGTCTCAATTATCAGCCACCACTGCTTTTTCCATGTTCACCTCCCAGACAGAGGACACACCATGACAATAATGCATGTGTTCCTGGCAGCAACAGCACATCACAGACTCACACCACACTCAGGCACAACCCAACAGAGGTTTAATCAACTGTGTGGCCTCAGCAGGCTTGTGAAAGCCTGGGATGTTGTGCATCTCCCTGACATCCTGAGGGCAAGAGCAGAGCCCTGGGTGAGGAGCTCTGGGTAGCCTATCCCATTGCCAGGAGCTCACGTGCAATCTTTCACAAACGCGTATTTCTATAAAAATTTAAACAACTTTCAGTGCATTACTATGTTCTCTTTGAGCTAATGCACAAAATAGGAGAAATAAGAAGAAAGTCCCCATGATGGCTTTACCTGGATTTTCTGAGGTAGAAGACCTCATCTTTAGCTCCACAGATGTTAGTCTAAATTGGCAGAAGACCAACCCATTTTTTAAAAAAGAGCTCTGATTTAAAGAAGCAGGTACTCAAATAGCAGTTTCACAAAAATTGTGGCCCATATCTTGGCTCAACACTGATGTTTGTGATAACAGCAGACTGCATATGTGACCTGAGACACAGAGACAGAAGTGTATGTGTTACTTTGTTTGAGAGACTGCCCTTCTCTGAAAGCTACAGGGGGAGTTGCTGGGAGCTCATGGCAGCTGGTGCTGTCTCTTCTGGTGCCACACACTGAAACAGAGAAAAGAAGAAAGATGGATGGGACAGCTCTGGTGCTGCATGTGTTTTCAAGCCATGGGGAACCTTCTGGGCAAGGCTACAGCACTGTTCTTGTCGTGGCCAACAGGCAAGAAATGCAAGCAAAGCAGGAAGCTTTGCTGGCCCCTGGATCTTTTAGTGGACCTGCCAGTTTGAAAAATACATCTTTAACTGATGGCTTCTGGACTCCCTGTTCAATGCAAAGAGTAGTTACACACCTTCTCCCTTTAAACCATGCTCAAGCAAGTGTAGTTTCCACTTTACACATAAGGAAGTCAACACAAAGCCAATACCCTGAAACTCTGACAGAGCAAGGAGCAATGCCCTGGGACAGCTGGACAGAAGTTTAATTCACTGCCCAGCTTACAGCAATTCTTAGTTCACAAACTCTCTAGGAATATTATCACTCAAGTTTCCAGGATGACAAAAGGGGAGAAACCAGGGATTTTACCAGTTTGCTCATAGTCATGCAATGAAGCCAGAGTAAAACTGGACCAGGTGCTTGTGGCACAACTTGTAGTGAATTAAGCAAAGAGAAACTCTGTTTGACATATGCACAGCTGTGTGTGAACACAAGGACAGGAGAAATATGTTCAATGAAAAACTAAGATGACAAGTCTGGTACATCAGAGCTCTTCAGAGATCTGCATGTCCCACAATAAACCTCCATTTGCTAAACATGTCTTTTCTTCCTGACGCACAAGTGGATCCAGAAGAAAACATCCACAATAAGAACAGCAAGAGCACATTAAAATCCCTTTCTGTTCTCTATTCTGGGGGGGAGGACAGGGGTGGTGGTAAGAAAACTAAGTGTAAATTACAAAAAAAGAACAAACAAAAATACAAACAAAAACCCCAAACCATAAAACACTACCTAAATAGGTGTTTTAAAATCATTCACTATTTCCATCCAAAGCCACATGCCCTTTTGGATCAGAACTGTAAATCTGTCTCAGAAAACTTATCTCACTGCTTACAATTCTGGTCATCTCTGAATGCATCACAACCAAATATAGAGGGAAAATAACAGCCAAAAGGAACAGGCCTCATTTTCCTAAAGAAAAGCATGAAACAATCACTTCATTACTTACTCATTTACAGGAAAAAAAAATATGCTAATTTAAAAACTTTATACATATTCTCAACTTGTCATGTTGATTCCCTTATGCAAAGGCCTTGTGAAATAAAAAGCATTTTGTTCATACTTGCCTAAAGTTAGAAAACTAATGAAAAGACTAGATGCAATGTAAAAAAATTTCTAAAACATTGGGGAAGAAAGCTGGCTTTTTCATGGAGATACCTTGTGTTTCATTCCTCTTAATCCTATTTAAAAAAAAAAACCAAAAAAAAAAAGCAACACAGATGTTGCCAAACTGCTTATGTGAATGTTCCTGTTTTGCATGCTGGGATTCATAATTTAGTCAAAATTGTGGATCAACAAGCCACTGATATTTCCACTGTGGGTGATACTGCCACAATGACAAAGATATCAGATGAGGAAAATGTCCTGTTATTTTTGATGGTACTTATCCTGTAGCAATATCCCAGGGCCAGAGCAGAAATAGGCAGTAGTCTACTACTAAGTGAGAAAAGACTGTTCTCTCAATAGCTTGCAAGCTAAACAAACAACATAGTCAAGGCTAATTAAAGATTGATTAATATTTCCATTTGGGAACAGTGGCAGGAAAATACTACCTACTGTGTCCAAGGAAGCTGTGGCAGAGCTGGGAAATGGCCCCAAAACTGGTTTCCTGTGCTTTAACTGCAGTCCAAAATCAAGTGTGAAAACCTGCAAGCACAAGGAGCAAGCACGGATGTTTCCTCAAGGGATGATCACTGCAAATGCAGCTGTCAGCCTCCTTCCAGTGTGCTGTGGCAAGGTCACCTTGCCCAGGTCTTTGTAAGGATGGCTGGCAGAATACAGCATGGTGGCCTCCCTTTAGACAGACAGTAAAATGGTATAAGAAAGATTTTTTACTTTCCCTCTAGTCCCACAGGTTCCATGTTGTGAACTCCTGTGGATCACATTTGCTCAGGAGAGAGGATGCAGGCTTTGAACACTGATGTCTTGTCCATGAACTCTCAGCTATCTTCCCAGCCGTGCCTGACTGCCATCAGCAGTCTGCTGAAGAATGTCTGGTCACAGGGACATCTGCTCTAAGGAACTGAGGTTTGTTACTTTACAGCATTGCTTTCAGGTGTTGGCTTGCAAACTGGCCGAGCCCTTCCTGGTGACAGGCTCCCCATGGGTCTGACTCTACACCTGAATTAATAAGCAGTAGGAGGAAGAAAAGCGTGTAGGAATCGCTCCCCTGAGCCTCTCAGAGGAAGCAACATCAAAAGCTATTTCTCTTCCTCTGAGAGCTGTGCCTGGCCTCAGCCTTTCCAGGGTTAAACTGCCACAGCAGGCTGCTCTTTGGAAAGCCATCTTTTTAAAGCTGGTGCACAACACAGCTGCTCCTCTTTTACACAAGTCAGGTCCCAAGAGGAACGTCTAGAGCACAGACCATGGCCTAAGAGCCCCTGGCCTTCTGGTCACACTTCAGCCCCCCATGATGCTGGCAAGGGCTCAGAAGCTGCTCACCACAGCACCCTGTGGTCAGGGCAGCTGTCTGTGCATGAACCTGCTGGTGCTGCCCATCCCACGAGCAGGGACAGCCAAGGAGGTGACAGCTTCATCTCCACAGCATTGTCACCACCAGTGAACCATTATCAATGAAGTCTGAGGCAGCTGGGGATGGGAACAGGGATGCTGCTTGATGGGCACCAAATACAGAGAAACAGCAGGGGGTTGGAGGCACAGCCCCCCTACAAATGGTCCACGGCTGTCACCATCCTCTGCTTCTCTGGCAAGGGAGCACCAGGGCATTTGGTGTTCTTACTGATGATCTTTCTCCCCCATTTCTGATGTCTGCACAGCAGAAGGCTGTTAAGTTGCAAGGTAAAACAAAACTGGAAGTGGATTTGCATGTACACACTTGCTGTAGAGTTACACGACTGGTGGATGCCATACTGGGAAAGGAAACATGCCTCATACCCAGCACCAGAGCTGCACCAGCTCACAGTGGCTCTGAATAAAGGCCTTAATGTTTCCTTTCCTAGAAATGCCTGCAGAGGCCAAGGATCTCAAAGATGCCACCTTTAAAAACACACAGACCAGAACCACAAGAAAGTGGAAAACACAACAGCAAGAGCCAGAGTTCAGGATCACTGAGAGACCACATTGGGGTGGCACTCACTGTGGGGAAGAGCAAAATGAGATGTTTAGGTACTTAAGAAAAATAAATGCCAAGATAGACAGGCACCAGTGGGGCACAGCCAGTTAGGCTCTTTGTCATGTTCTCAGCTTTCCCTGACCACGACTGCAAGGGTAGCCTAATGCAGTGAGGCATGTGACATGCACACAATGGCTTCAGAGTCACAAGACCCATCCACTCTGAATTTTCCTACTTACAACAGCAGGAATCTACCCATTAGATTATACAAAGTCATGTAGTGTAAGCATGCTGTGGGGACTGAGATAAAAATAAACATCAAACTGCCTGCCCATCCTCCTTGCTGTCCCCCCTTCTCCCCAGAGACAGGGAGATGCAGTTCTCCCAGGAAAGGGTTAAGCAGCTCTGCAAAGCCCATCTTGGCTGTCGCCTGTCTGTACTTGGTGTGCAGAGAGGACTCCAGCTCTCAGCAGTGCAGTCCTTGGGGAGGAGCCCCAGGAGTGGCTCAGCACGCCAGTTTTTGTTGCTTTCTTTGTTAATAAATCTAAAGGGGACTTGGGCTTTATGTGCAACACGGGCTGACAGAGCAGGTCAGGGAGAGCTCCTGCTCACCGAGTCGATAGTGGGAAATGGCACTGCCGCACACAATATCATCTCGCCTGGGACCCGAGCGTGGAGAATGCTCAGCTTGTTGACTGTAATCACAATTTCTGCTTTGTTTTCCAACCTTTAGCCACAAACCAGCTATGTTTCACAAAAGGAAAAAATGAGATGGAAAAGAGAGGCCGTCAGGTTAGGGCATAACTGAGCCTCCTCTTGGACCATCAGCATTCATCCAGGTCACACCCAGTCAACACAGAGCTTGCAATCATAACCTCCTCTGGAAATTACAGCTTTGCTTCCCTGTTAAAATGTTTTATCCAGCAATGATTTTGCAGCTCCATGAAGCATTCCTGATTAGATTTTCAACACTGTTACACATGAGGTCTCTTGCACAGAACACTATCCACACAGAAAATGTGAGGATCGCCATTCAGCAGTTTTCACTGCATATTTCAAAGGAAAATGGAAAGGGGAAAATTGTATTTATATAGCAAAAATAATTTTGAAGTGCTTGGAAACTCTTTTTTTTAAAATTTTTTTTCTTCCATAAGTGCATTTAAGAAAACACATGTACAAATGAAACTTTTTAAGAGTAAAAAGTATCTCCTAGCACCACATGCACTCAGGAACTATAAGCAAAAATTAAAATAATGTATAGCACCATCATAGGGTATTGCCCTGCAGTTTTAGGGCAAACAAAGAAGGAACAGGAAGCTTTCCACAAGCCCAAGATTAGAATCGGAGATGGGAAAGATGCAAAACAAAAATTAGTTCATGTCAGGGAAGGTCCTCTACTGGACATTTTAAAGAGAGCAGGAGAAGATAGATGGAAAAGAGATATATCATGACCAAACTAACCTAAACAGAAATAATGTGGAGTCTATTTATTAGCTTTTCTAAAAGTAATATCCAGCAGATAGAGGAATGTAGAGTGAGATCTCATATCCCGCTAATAAAAATGCAGTTTGGAGCACCAACATCACACTGTAAAGCCAAGACAATGTTTCCTTCCAAAATCCAACACAAGGGAGTCAGGTCATCAGCAAGAGGAAAACAGGACTGCTGAACAACCCTGCAGGTCTTGCCCTCCTCTGCCCAGTGTTGCCTTATACTGCAACACTCCCAAAGTGAAACATCTGCATGTAGCTGGTCAGTGTGACCTGCAGAATCATGGAGAGCTTGCCTTTCCTTACAATGATAGATGGCAAGTTACAACATCCCTTCAAGTATTCATCAGTATCAACGAGTTCCATTTATTGCAGGGAGGATTAGGATCAAGGATTACCTTTCCTGGATAAAAAGAGAAAGTGTGTTAAAATATTCTAAATAATTACAACTGAACCCTAAACTGAAGATTTTTTTTTTTTTTTTAATAGTCTATTAGCTCCCTTGCAAGGCTTACATGCCAAGCTTGCTATTTTTCTCACTCATCTTTTTGCAATTAGGCAGTTGCCTGAGCAGCCAGGAAAAGTGCAGGCAGTAGGCAATGTCCACTGCAAAACACCTCTAGCAGGATAAGCATCAAACACGGTTGCATTAATCAACTCCTGCAGACTAAGCCTTGCAGAGACATGACCACGTTTTTAAAAACATTTAACTCCTTCTGTGTGCCTCCCAGCACCAAACATTCCCAGCTTTTAGATCAATTGCATGTTGCAGGGACACACAACAGAGTATGTGCATTTCCAGCAATCCCTTGGTATCAATTTTTAAGTCCAGTCAGTTGGGGTCTGGCAGACATGATTTTGGAAAATCTCTGCCTTTAGGTACTGGGCTGCTAAGAAAACGTCATCTCTGAGCAGTCTGACTGGGTATCTCCCTGAGAAACTACATCAAATTTTGTTTGGATTTAAGCTAAAAGTATGGATACTAGCAGTGCTGAAATTCTGTTTCCTGCTCCATCCCTACTTTAAAAACCTGCCCAAATGGCCCAATGGGAGCATCCACAGGTCCAAAATTCAGGCCTTTCTCAATTAGAAAGATGAGTGAGTGAAGTCAGAGGTTTCTCTGTGTGATGTCCACAGCATCACCCAGTTTGCAATGCTTCTTTAGAGCTGCCGCACATCACCACAGAACTGTCTCCACTGCAGCCCTGGGTGAAGAGAGACATCAGGCTGCTGCAACATTCTGATTAATTCATGAAAGAATTTATGGGGTTTTTTTTTCAAATAAAGTATGTTTTAGAGCAAGAGATATTTGCATTTTTCATTTCTTTAAATGGAACTAACAAGGCACACACATAATAAAACCTAAAATCAAAGGGAAAAAAATAACAAACGCTGAAACATTCATTTTCTCTTAGGCACCTTCGAGTCAACATTATTGTAGCATGTTGTCTTTGGAGCTTTAATGCCTACACTTTCATAGACCAAACCCAATCACTGCTATTTTGCTTGAAAGAAAACCTGCAGGCTGTGAAAAGAAGGCTCTAATTGACTTATTTTGTTTTATGAAAAAACTATGTCCCCAAATTCTTTATGCAGTAAATTGAATTTTCAAACTGATGTTTATCATATGTGCAATTGTTTCCACAAATGAATTTTTTAAACAATTATACTGGACAGACCACTCAAGCAGAGAGCTTGCCTGATGTTTTTAAAATTAATGGTTGCAGTAAAAATGTCAGCCTTGAGGAGGAAGTAACAATTTTGTCTTCTCCAGCTAATCACATAGGTTTCAGAATTGTGTTAGGACATTCATTTATGGCCAGCGTTAATCAGCAATCATATAGTTGTAGGTCAGAGCAATTATGTACATTTAGAAGCAAGTCCATCAATTCTGCACATGATTTTTCTTTGTTAGAAAGTTAGTTATGCAGTGAATATATACTGTTGGTCTCCAATAAAAGCATATTTCTCCATATTTTTAGATCCATTACACATACACACAATTCATTCTGGGAATGTCTGAAATTCAGTGTGGTGGGCTGTATTTAGAAACAGAAGCTGTTCTCAGTTTGATGCTTTCTTACTGATCATTAACTACCACACAGCTGGCAATGAAACCAAGCCCCCAGTTGTCTTTTAAATGCAATAAACACATAACTGGGTCAAATTATTTCTGTGAATCATCTTCAGCCACTTTTGCATCATCTAGTTTAACATGCATTTGTAGAAGAGCTGATACTACCACTCTCTTCTCATTCAATACCAGAAAATTTAATTGGCTACCTATTTGACTTCAGGAAAACACTGACATAAACCAGACAAACTCTCACCTCTTGACCCTATTGATTGACCAAAGACAAACACACCACTGGCAGCACCAAAAAAAACCAACAACAACAAAAAACAAACCCAAAAAAAACCCCCAAAAAACATGTGAGCACTAAGTTAGGCTAATTCTGCATTACCGAGAGGGGTCACATTTTGGGACTCTCTACTGGTGTGATGAGAAAAAAAAAAGCATGAAATTAAATTTAACTAAGTAAGTGAATAAATGAAAAACTAAATAAATTTCAAGATTGACTGATTAACAGTAAATCCAACATAATGCTCTACAAGCCAATATCCTCCTGCATGTTCCAGGAAAGCCTCTGCTCCTGAAAGGTGAGGTCGCCTGCAAAGAACAGCATTTAGGTTTAGGAGGCTGAAGCTTGTAAAGCTACAGTCACAGCTGTGCAGGTCAATTTATGATAGAGTAAGCAGGAATGCAAGAAATGAAGTGGAAAGAATAAAAGGGGAGATGAGAGGTGAATTTTCAATAAAACCTCCCTGAATTCAGGCAGAGGGAAAGGAAAGTGATAAATAATCTTTCTGGAAATGGCACTCATCTTGACACTACTTAATGGTATCCATACACTTGCAGTAAGGGCGAGGGCAGTGATCCTTATCTCCGTGGGAGATATTCTGCTAATGGGCCATCCACTGAAACCAGGCAGGGCATTGTTCTTTATCTTTTCACAACCCATCCTTCCTCCAGCCAGTCATTTTCTGCTAATGGCCATTGAGTCCCACTGTGGGACTGATAAAATTACTGCATCCCAGTGGAAGTTGCTCCAGCCAGGGGGAAGAGCCCAACATTTCTTCAAGATAAAACAGAGGTTTTGGGACACTAAGATTAGCCCCTTTTTCCACTGGACTCCAGAGGAAAACCGGAATTCTCCACATCACCACTGGACCTCCGGAGGGAAACTGCACCTTCTGCAGGAGCACTGCTCCAACTGAATCACATCTGCCACTGCAGGAGGATACAGCCACCATTTAATGGGACTGCTACCAACACCCTGCCTGATGGGGTGTCAGGTTGTACTCTGACTTTGTCAGGGTTTGGAGTTTGTTTCTTTGCAGTACTGTATTTCTATTTTAATTTCCCTAGTAAAGAGCTGTTATTCCTAATTCCCATATCTTTGCCTGAGAGCTGCTTGATTTCAAAATTATAATAATTTGGAGGGAGGGGGTTTGCATTCTCCATTTCAAAGAGAAGTTCCTGCCTTTCTCAGCAGACACCTGTCCTGCAAACTAAAACAGCAACTTTTCATTCTTTGTCCATATATAAGCCGCACCTGATTATAAGCCACACTTCCAGGTTCAGACCAGAATTTTAGTCAAAATGGTGCGGTTTATAATCGTGAAACTACTGTAATTTCTATGGACTGTGATATCATGAGAAAGACTGTAAACCTTGAGTACCTGGAGCTCCTTCCCACGCATCCTGAGTTCCAATGAGACTGTCATCTTGCTCAGATTTATGCAGCCCACAAACTGCATGGCAAAAAGATCCAACGCCACATTAAATGCAGTAACTCAACGCTGGGTCAAAAGGATCACAAGGAGGGTGATCACAAGTTGGAGCAAAGAAGGAGAAGAGTGCATCTCTTGTGCATCTTCAAGCAGCACAATTTGGGTAGCAGGGGATGCCACTGAGGGAGCATCAGTACCTAAGTCTGCCTTTTCTTATCCTGAGTTTTAGAGCGAAAAAAAAAAAAATCCTTTAAGCCACCACACTCCCACATAGGATCTGTAAGGCATCAAATTCTACTTACAGGAAAAATGAAAAAAAAAGGCTTTTAGACTGGAAACTTTTTACATACAGGTCTGGGCACAATACAAGGAGTTTGTCCTACTATCAGCAAAGAACACTGCAGAATTCCTCTAGTTTAGTCTGATAAAAGTGACATAAAGTTGATTTCTTTCCATTAAAACAAATATCAAGAGTACTGCTTAAAAAAAATAAAAAACCCCACAACTTCTTGGTTAACTTCAGAGCTTTGTTTTGATTTATTTATTTTCTTTGCCTGAAGAGAGGGCTGTGCAAATGCTGCACTGTTAAGGGAAAGAAGTTCAAACTTTACATAAGGGCTTTTTGCCCAGTGTCTCTTGGCATGCTTCCTTGAGTTTGAGATTGCTTTGTATGGTGAAGTATTACAGAATAAGATAACACTGTGTTATCAAGGCACTAAGGAAGGGCTTTGCACTAAAGAAATTGAGCCAAAATTCCTTTTCAAGGAGAGCAGAGAGCGCATTTGAATAAGCACTAAATTCAGCAGGGGAATAACTAATATGATTGGTTTTAAAGACACAGAAATGAGTATTTTGCTGTGTTATGAATGTTAAGCGAGAATTTTAAAACACCAGAGGAAGAAAATGCATGCTTTCTACCCGCAGCTTCAGCCAAGATGCTGTAGCAATTTTATAAATCAGAAAATAAACAAATTATTGTTATTCCATTTTTGAATGGCTACTATCACAAAATACCTTTGGCTCATTTGTTCTGGCAATTCATCTAGATGTATTCTGCATCATAAACAGCAAATGTTTTTGTAGCAAATTTTGTAAGAGCAATGAAGATTTTTAAATGGAGTTTTCTCCACCAAATTAGGCACCAATCCTGCAGGTGCTTACACAGTTTATTTGTTTCCAGATAAGGCGGGTACATAGAATTTTATATCTACAGCAAAAACAGGCACAATCTTAAGGGAATATAGTTTCCAAGACTTCTTGGTCTAGTTTCTGAGGACTGCTACAGTTCATCTGGATTGCTCTTGAAGAGCTGGGCTTTTAGCCCCAAAAATCTTTCACCTGCTATATTTATGGAAATTATTTCAGTTTTTAAAAGAATGCAATGCAACAAATGGGGACTGAAGGAAAACCTGAAGGAATACACAGTATTTTCAGCAAAGCCAGGTATCTGACAGAGCACTCATCAACATCATCATGATATACTTTGATCTCAGATTACAGTCAGTTTCTTGCAGCAACATTGCACAAACTTCTTGAAACTTCAAGTTTTGCAAAAATTCCCAAGGACCCTTGGGAAAGGTTGATCGATAGCTGTGCTGCAAACACAAATTTCACCCTTGCCCAGACAGGTGCAGCTCCCAGCAAGCTGAGAAAGAGCAGGATCCTTTTACACCGGACTTGATGTTTGCACACAGTTTTCCATCATGCAATATTTCATGGTCTTCACTTTCTGGTTATTAAAATAGGATGTTATCCAACAAGTAGAGGGGAAGACAAGGTCACGGATTTGGTTCCCATCTCAGAAGTGGCAGCTAAAGCTGCTGAGTAGCATGTGTTTCTTGTTTGAAACATATCACTTATTCTTAAAAACAATAATATATACCATCTGTTGGAGTCATTCATAATTGATAAGATTTGGGCTGTGTTTGACTGCAAAAACCCATTTCAACATGAGTGTAGATGTTCAGATGAAGAAGTGTTGCAAAGCAATTTGTTTGAGCTTTCTTACCACATATTACACCAACAATGTCCAACTGTCTCCGGGCACTCACACGGGCTCTGGAAATCCCATTTATCATTTCACTGGGAAGCATCAGCATCTTCCCGTGGCAAAAATGGTTTATTTTCAGGCGGAATGACCATCTAGAGTCCAACTGTTCAACCACTTCAGGGCTGACCAAAAACCAAAGCATAATATTAAAGGCATTGTATAAATGCTTCCCAAAGATTGACTAGCTTGGGGTATCAAACACCCCTCCAGGAAGCCTCCTCCAGTTCTGGACCATCTCAGTAAAGAAATGCTTCCTAATTTTAATACTAAGCTTCCTCAGGCACAGTTTGAACCATTCCAATATGTCCTATTGCTAGATCCCAAGGAGTAGAGTTCAGTACCTCCCTCTAACACATCCTTTCCTCAGGAATCTGAGGGGAGAACAACGAGGCTGTTTCTTGAATTCTTTTTCTACAAACTTGACAAATCCAAAGTTCTCAGCTGCTCCTCACAGGATGTCTTCCATCCCCTTCACTGTTTTTGCTTGCATCCTCCCTCGGATGCATTACAGCACCTTAACATCCTTTTTATATGGTGGGGTCCAGAACTGCACACAGGACCCAAGGTGGAGGCTGCATCAACGTTTACTACAGCAGGACAATCACCCTTTTTGTTTGATTATGCTGTGTTTGATGCACCCAGGATGGGGATTGCCCTCTGGGCTGCCAGGGCACTCTCTGCTGGCTCACACTGAGCTGCTGTCAACCATCATCCCCAGATCCCCTTCTGCAGGGCTGCCACTCCCCCCACAACCAGGTGAAGAATCCAGCAATTGTTATTGTTACATTTTGTCCCATTAATCATTGTCTGATTGCTCCCTCTGCAATGCCTCTCATCTCTCAAGAGAATTAAAAGTAACTCCTAGTCTGGGATTCTCAGCAAACTTGCTAATAGTGCATTCACATCCTGTATCCAGATCTTTGATCCACTAGGCAAATGACTTTGTCATAGAAGAATACCAAATTATTTAAACAGGGATCTGCCTATGTGAACCCAAACTTACTGTGCCTGACAACTGGATTATTCTTTAAGTGCCTGTCAATAGTACCCCACTATGATCTTCAGAATTTTTCCAGGAACTGAGGTTAGAATAACAGTCCTTCTTATGAATGGGAATAACATTGGCTACCTTCAAGTCAGCAGGGACCTCCCCAGACTCCAAAGATATTTGGTGGATGATCAAGAGGGGTCTTGCATAACATCTGCTAGTTCCATCAGTACTGTGGGATGAATTCCACCAGGGACCGTAGACTTGTCAACATTCAGCTGATGCAGCTGGTCCCTTACAATTTCAAGAAAGTCCCTGCTGCCACACATTTATGGGCCTCCAACTGAAAGGACCAGGCAGCCCAAGGCCTATCAGGATTATTAAAGACTTAGGAAACAAAAAACAAATAACAATGAATGCCTCCACTTTTTCTTTATCTCTGTTAGAGGGGTGATCACCTTCACAAGTATCACTCCCAGTGTTTTCTTTAGACCTCTTCTTGCTACTAAAATACTTCTTAAAAAGCTTTGTGTTATTTGCCCCAACACTGCCCAGTTTCAACTCTGAGATTTGGCCTTTCCTGTTGTCTCCCTGCATAACAATATCCTTTTTACCAAGGCAAAATGTGAATGATTGTTTTTGTGTGCTCTAGAACTGGTTTGAGACTTTGTTAGCCACTTAATTTCATTTCTGAGACAAGAAGGCAGAATGGACCAGTCCTCTTTGAGAAATAAATGCTTTTCCTTTTTTTGGCAATCTCTCCATATTATCATCACTGCACCACAAAATTCTTCCAAATGGGAAGGCTCAGACTCATGCTGTTTAATAAGCAAGGCAGCACTGATTTAAATACTGTCCAATTTCATTCTCTGCATCCGAATTCCTTCCAACTCAACAAGAAAACTCCCAAGTGTTACAGTGGGCTCTCATCAAAAGCATGTGCTGAAAGACAACTACTATACCTCTATTAAGACTGGTTAAAAAAAAAATCAGAAAAAAAAGTCCAAAACTTAAGATATTATTTTAACTTAAACGTGACAATTGAATCAGGTCATATTTTTCATGGATTCTATTAGGAACACTGACTTTCTGTTTTCAAAGTACCAGCCACAGAATGTAGATTTGTCACTTTATGGTAATTACTAATATCCTCCCCCAGCAGAGTCATCTGGAACATATTTAATTATTGACTTCATTGGAAATGTACATGGCACATGCTCACTCTTCTGAGTAAGTCTTTAAATGGACAAAGGCCTATTTGTTCCTTCTCTGAAACCCCCAGCCTGAGCACATAAAGGACCCCCCAAATTAGGCTTCTGTTAGCTGCATACACCATATATGAGATGCAAACACACAAGCTGACATCCATCAAACCTTGAAGCACGTGCCTGGCTGGGAGTGCCCCCGTGGTGCCAATGGGAAAGGCCTGAGTGAAACCAGGGGTACAACCGAGCCTTGTGCAAACATCCACGGGGTGAGTTCATCCCTGCTGTACAGCTTGTGCCTCTCATGCCCTGCTCTGCATCCCAGCTGGCCCAGCCTGTGTGACAGGACCATCTTCTCCCTGCTATGTTTGAGTAGCTGCTGCCTCCATACCTTCAGCTCTGTACTCGTTACTGACTGAAAGAGTCTCCTGCTCCAGGCACTGCCAAACCTGCAGTGTAAATACCCAAAGCAGCAGCAGGATACAAATGCGATTATATCGAAGCAGGACTAATTTCAGCCTGTGATAAGGAAAAGACCACCAGTAGAGATACAGTGTAATTTCATACCAAAGAGAGTCACTAGCCACTCCATTCTGCTCTCCCACACGAGGCTAGACTATGAAACCTCATTTATCTTACAATTTCAATGTTTTGAGCCACGTCTTGCTAATAAAAAAATATCTCCAACACCATCTCTACATTGTTTCCTGATTTTTCTTCTCCTTAAAGTCAAATATTCAAACTCAAGTCTGCATTTACTCCATGGACTTGACATTCCTTCCAGCCCTTCAGTTTTGCTGCAGAAACCATCTTTTAGGGCTGCATTCAGGATAGCACTTAAATGCACAATTTGCTGCTTTAAATAGTAACATAGGTGGAATGACGCCAGAGTGTTTCCTATACAGACATTAAAGGTAGATTTCCAGGGAAGCTCAGCTTTCATTAGGGCACCTAAATATAATAGACTCATTTTCAAAATCCCAAGAGCACAATAGTTCCTGTTCTGTTTAGTAGAACCATTATTTTGCAGATCTGAACATCTGAAGTTTTGGAAGCTTTCAGGTACGTGAGTGTGCATCTGTGTGGTCCTGCAAGCCATTGTAAGAGATGAAATGGAAAAATGTGAGATTATTAATTTTTAAAGAAAGGCAAAAAAAAAAAAAAAAAAAAAAAAAGGACAAGGCCCCGACGCTGCCTCTCCTGGGATAAAAAGAAAGGACTCAGCTGGATTACATTGTGACATGCCAGCCCCAGCCCCTGCTGCACCAGCATGTGCACTCCAGCAAAGGACAAGACAATAGTTTCACTCACAGACACTGTTCAACACACACAAGAGAGAAGGGAGAATAAAAAAAACAAAAAACCAACAAACCAGAGTTAATGAGGTGCAGCTGAATAATACCTTCATAAAAGCAGAGAGAGAAACCAGGTAGACGTCATCTGCAAGGTAAATTAAAATTATATATCTCTGAGGATTATCAGTGAAAATTGAGATCTGGAAGGGAATTTGCTTCTGATATTGGAAAGGATAAATACCCACTGTAAATCTTTTTATGTGGGCTTGTAGAGCGGAACAGAGAAATTAAAGATAAATAAGATTAAAGCATATTTTAAAACTACATTAGACATTTTTAAGTTACCCATAGAGTGAAAAAGGACTTTGGAGGAGAAGATTAGTTTAGACCCTCAGCAATACATTCATCTGTGAAATCAACTGGAATAAATCTTTTCTAATCTGAATTGGTCGTCATTCCACTCCCCACCCCCTCACCCTGCGACCCCACCCCCCACAGCAAGAGAAAAAAAGGCAGACACACCCCAAAAAACCCTTAAGAGCATTTCTGCATAGTCTGGCAATCAGGCCAGGTAAATTATATGCCATAACTATATTTAGATAAGAAACCTCTAGAGATAAATTGCAGGATTTTGTTTGGTGTTTTGCTTATTTTTCAAAAGGATACCCTGGGGAAGGCCCCTTTGCTTTAGTCTTCCACAATTCTTCCCATTTTACTCCTCTTGGAAACAGAAGCTAACAAAAATCAAATACTATGCAGTCTGTGTTTGTCTCCTTTGCCAGAACTTGAGGTGCATACAACTACTGTGGCTTCATGCAGGTCTATATTGTTAAAAGTTGACTGGAAATGTTGTTAGGAAGAAAAGTGGAGGAAATGAGGGAAAGAAGTAATACATTCAGATGTATTTGGCTCTCTTCCTGGGAGCCCTTTTAATATAAAGAAACTCAACAAAGTTGTATTTTTAGATCTGGAAAGATGCGTTTTCATATTTCACACACTAAAGGGATTTGCCTTAATATACTCAAATTTCCCCCTCCCTCCTCCTCCCTCAAGTGCTAGAAGAAATGAACTTCAATCCTCAATTTAGCCACTGGATACACATATTCTGTTCTCCCTATTGGCCGGAATAAAACCCAATAAATGTATTTCATTTCTTTTGTGGATTTATAATAGCACCTGGCAAGGATGGCCTTAATCTCCTTAGACTGCTTGCACCAATGAAAGAAACCTTTGCAATACTTCTTGTAAGAGAAATTAAAGGAAAATAGGAATAAAACCTGGAAATAGAAATATTATTTCCATGAAGATCTGTGAGAAAACATATGAAATCCATATCAATGTCTCCAGAGGGTGCTTGGCATAATAGCACAGTTTAAGCAATAGGTTATTAAAGACGGGAAGAAATATATATTTCCCTTAACTGTGACAGAATTGTTCAGAGACAGTGGGGATGTGTGGGGTCATGTTTAGACAGCAGATTGGTGGCAAATGTCTAGAAGAATCATGTCAGAAAGAATTGATAAACATGGCTTGATACAGATGACCTAAAACCAGTGAGGTTCTTCCCACTGGTGCTCCAGAAAAGCGTTTTTAGGAGTCAGGCTGCTATGTTTTGTCAGCATCTTTATCAAGGTAGCACAAAGCTATTTCAGATACTACAAAGATGTCTCACTATTTAAATGTGGAACCATCAGTTGCCAAGGTGGGAGGACTGCAGCCTATTACTTTATCGAAGAATATCCCATATTTTCATTCTTCTTTCTATGCAGTATTGGCTACAATTCCCTTTTTGACTGAGACAATATCACTTATTTACTATGCTAGAAATGGTTTGACAAAGACGAGTTTCTTGAAAAAAGCTAATGAATTCAGACAGCCTCAGGTTACCAGGAGTTTGACCCAAAGTTTGCTGACACTGAAATAAAGTTTCCCTACAATTTAATGACCTTTGATTCAGACTCAGAGGCCAAAGACAGTCAGGCAACAGATTGAAAGATTTTAAGCCCCTTTTAGTTTAGATGAGTAGACTCAAACCAAACCCATACACTTTCTTACTAAAATTTCAGCTTCTATGGGTCAGGATTGGAAGGGAATAAATAGTGCATAGAAGTCACACAAGGAATTAAGTTACCCCCTTATATTAATAATCTTCATAAAATAACTTGCTATGCATCACAGGTTTCCACCTTCAACTTCCATAATAAACCAATTACAGAGGCCCTCAGGAGAACTGACAGGGCTCTATATCAAGAGAAACAGCCTATGTGAGAAACACATAACAGACCTACACTAAGTTCTGTCACTTCTTTAAAGTCTGGGTCTCCACACTGCAAATTTTCTGAGAGTGAAGTGATGGTGGGGAGAGATTTGAATTTTGCCTCTTGTGCTCTACCACAGAAACCTTTTTATATTCTTAAAAAATAAATCCCAGAACAATTTCTCCCAGTTGTACAAGCTTAAAAATATAATAAAAATATCAACAAATGTGCGATCAAGTATCCCCTGATCATCTGAGAAGTACACAGCTTGTCCAGGCTGCAAAACACTCCAACTCTCATACACTGCATCATCTCAGACCTAATGGAGTTGAGCACAGCACTGTGGTGACTTTTTTGATAAAGACAGCTTGTGCAACTCCAAGACACATGGGACCAAAAACCTGTTGTTCATGGAGATTTCCAGAACCAACACATGCTTTAGAGACAGAATGCATCAGTGCATGGAGGCATTTCAATACTTTCAAGCCTGGGATTAGGAAGTGGTGAGCTAGTTCAGGAGGTAATCAGCCAAACACTCAGAAGGTTGCAAGAGAAAAAAATTACTTTTCACACAAAGGCTTATACTGGTATGGCTGGAAAACAGGAAGAAGTGTTCCACTACCTCGAGGAAAGGACAGGGAAAGGACTTGTCTTAAAAGCTTGCTGGAACTTAGAGATGCAGCAGGTAGTGATGGCATTCCTACTATGGAGATTGCCTAGCATGGATCTAACTTTTCCCCACAAGAAAATCCATGCTGCTCCTGCTGACAGCAGACCTTCAAACCAGTATGCATTACAGACACACTGGAAACCACCTAACCGTATTTCAAGACAAACCCATCTCATATTCAAAAATTAACCATGTTGCCATTTATTTCACTGTGCCTTACAAAAATGTTCATTTCCCCTTCTATCAGGCTACTTCAAGTTTTTGAATACCTTTATTTCCCTGTATCTTAGCTTTCCTCTCCTTCATGAACATTATGCACACAGCTATGCAGGTAGGTCAGCCTGCAGGTTTGCAAAGGCCCATAATATCAGTTTATTTTAACTCAAGAGTGCTTTCCAATGGGCTGTCGTGTAGGTGCACTCTCCCCACAAACACACAGTAAAATAAGATTGATAAGGGAAGAAAGACAGTATTTCTGCCTCTGTGGATTAAAAACCAAATATACAAAAAAAAAAAAAAAAAAAGAAAAACAACAATAAAAAAAAATAGCAAACAAAGTTGGGAATTTGCGTGAATACAAAATAGAGGCTTTTTTAACTGCAATGCCCAGGAAATTGTATGCATTGGAAGAAAGGCAATTTGTCAGCAGGAGACAAAGATTCTTTGCTCAGAAATAATCATAATGAATAGTTAGGTCTGCTGTTGGGTTTTTGGTGTGGGGTTTTTTATGTTTGTTTGTTTTGTTTTACTTATTCTTCCCAGCCCATGCACAAAAATAATCTATTTAACAAATAAAACAAAGGAGGCTTGGCTTCAGGAGGGAATTCGCTCATTACTGGCCAAAATGCCAACAGTCAGGCTTAATCCCTTGGGAACGTTTGCCATTTTCCCTGCTGGGCCTTGAGGGACCAAATTCTCTTGGGAGAAAACAAAAACAAAGCAAACATAAAAACCCAGGGCAAAAGCAAAGCAGAGAAGCCGCAAGTCCATTTGTTTAACAAAACAGAGCACTGCTCTCAGTGAGCAAACACTGCTTCTCAACCGATGGAGAAAGCAGCAAGAAAACACAGAGGGAAAGCCTAGGGGCCACATAATGGCCTTGGAGCACTCCAGAAATAATTAAGAACTGTGTTCTTGGGAAAAGTGGTCTCATTAAACTGTTTTCAGATTGCAATTCTGTCCCATCTTCCCCTGTCTCTTTCCCTTCCTACCAGCAATCTTAGAGCAAGGAAAATATCGGTTTGCTTTCTAGTGCTTGCATTCTCTTAAAAATGTCATTATTCAATTATCTGTCTATTCACTGGCCCTAAGGTCCAGCAGAGCAGATATTGTGCACCTTCATTTAATGTTTTTAAATGCACTTCAGTCCACTTGTGATACAATAAAACTTTATTGAATTCTGTTCCCACATCACACTTACTATCCCTCACTTTTATTGATATGTGAGCCCATCTACTCTTCTATCAGCAATAAAAGGAATATTTCTAGCAAGGCTATGACCTTTTCTTCCATCACTACAGCAACTGGGAAATGTGATTTCAGGTTCCATGTTTAAAAAGAAAAAAAGTCCTAAGAAAAGAAAGGATGAAATATGCTCATGTGTTGTTTTTTTTTTTTCCCCTTCCTCTTGTTGGTATTAAAAAAGGAAATTCTCTGTAAGCATCAGAGGTGTGTGGTGCCTCCACATTAGCCCATTTACCCAGAATGGACAGAAGGAACAATTCATCCTTCCCTGGAAGCTGTGAACATTTTTCCCTTGCAAGAAACATCCCCTTGAACAGATCTCCCCAATATGAAAAGCTGATGGAAGACTTGTGGCCTGGCTGTGAGGCAGGTTATCATCACAGCAGGATATGCCATGCCCAAGGCACCCTCCTGCTGCTGCCATCCTTTCCATCAGTGCAGCAATGGGCTTGTCCTCAAGTCACCACCCTTGTGCCACTCTGCCCTATCCCATAGCTTAAATTTTCCAATTCCCTGTTTAAAAACCAGACTGTTTCTGAAAGACAGCAGTGCACAAGTTATTCTGTGACCTCCAAAACCTACAACCTAAGGGTACTGGGAGCTCAGGAAAAACTGAAGGTAAATCTGACTTAGACACCTAAATCCTTTTTGTGGATCTTTGTGCTGGATCCTTGGAGCCTGTAAGATTGTCTCTACAGGGAAATGAACAGAAGAAAGCATTCCAAAATAGCTCTAGTGCTTTCAATTGATACCATTTCCAAAACCCAAATAAAAAATAAATGCAGACAATCCCTAAATTTCAGTTTAAGCCAGTGGGTGATTGCTGCTTGCATGCTGGAATTTCCCCCTCTTCTGATCTGGAGTGCCACCCATGAAGGGTAGTGCCACTGCCATGTCCCACAGACCATACATGCTTGGGAAGGAAAAGGGAGTCTCAACTGGGTTGTTCACTCTGTTCCTCCTTCTCAGAAATACCTGCAGAACTACTAAAACATGGATGGTTTGATCTGTGAAGCGTCATGCACATACAGAGGCAGTATTAGCAAAACCAAAGGGTGTGTTTGGGTTTGTCCTCTTCTTGACAGAAAATCTGTCTGATTACAGTGACCACTAGCTGGGCAGCTCTCCCAACACCACTGCTCTGCAAAACTGGGCTCTCTTGCTGGCCACTGGTCTCATGTACAGCTTTAGATAAATCACTCGTCTGCATTCTGTGCTGGCTCATGAGTAAAATTGGAAGGCCCTTAGCACATTACAAAGGTGAAATAAGAAAAATTACACTCCTAGATGTACTGGCACCATGACAACAGGATTGTACAAGCACCAGAAGATGACAGTGAAGTGTTTCTGCAATGAGAGTGTTGACCTAGCTTTACAAAACCACCTCCACCACTGCTGTTCCCATTATCCATTTAACTCTGCTCTGTAAAGGGAGAAGGGGAGAGGGAAGGAATGTAGTAGGAAACAACAGGGTACTGGATCAAGGGGACCCTCACCATGTCAGGTTTCTCATACTCACACCACAAAACAGCTTAAATGCAGTTTCAGCCACCTCTCCACAACGAAATATGTCCACAGCTCTGGCAATGGCAGACTGCAGGTTTGCAATAGTACATATTCAGTTGAAAACCATGGAAAATCTCTCTTGGTAAGCAATTATTAAAAGCAAATTCAATTTAAGAAAATTGGAATAGTAATTTAAGTATTTCAGAAGAAAAGGGGCAGTACCTAAAGCAAGTGTTAGAGAAATACATGCCACATGCCTTAACAAGATTATTTGGATGATTTTTTCTATTACCAGAAAAATAGGACAACTGATACCACTGAAGCCTGACAAATTAGGTCTGCTATCTTTTTACCTGCTGATATCACCTACTTTTCACTTGCTTTTCATTGTCAGAGAGCAATCTAGAAGCCCAGATGTCCTGGAATGACTGCCTGTTCTAGTAGAAGGCTGCTGCTACCAGATAAAGCAACTACAGGATCAGTAATATGAGGAGAGGACTGGGCTATCTGCATAATCATCTCTCATCTGGTCCACATGTTGAGAGTAACTGTGGCCTCATAAAACTCTCCTTGTCAGGGGTACCTCTGGTGAACACAGAGGAATGTGGTGTGTGAGGTGATGTAAAGGACATTTTACAATATATGAGCTACTTAAGTTGGAGGGCATTTGGATTTCCCTCATCTGTGAGGAAAGGGGGATGCTTTCCTCTAGAAAACCATTTGAGCTAGTGGTGGAAGAGTTAATAAATAAGTAATAAAATCTCAAGAGAAGCAGACTAACAAATGGAGTTTTAAATCTTCCATGTTTTTTCTTTGGGGGAGCATATACACTAGCACTATACTGAGCACAAGTGGCTAAGGTCAGTTCTAACAACATCTGTTAAAGATGACTCCCAAACCCTCTCCTCTTGAGATCCACACTCCCTCCCTTCTGCTGCTCACTCAACACCTGGGTAAACCCACTCACTGTCCATAAAGAATAATTTGAAACTGTGAGGAGTAACCCATCCAACCAGGCAAAGGCAAGCTGGAACTGCACACAAGTACAACTGCCTGCTGAAATATTAATTCCTTTATTATGAAACTGAGGTGTTCCTTTAGGAGATGGCCATATGGCAGACCCCACCACTCACCAAAGGCTGGCTGCACAGGGGCTGAGGCATGTGGGTTCAGTGACAAGAACTGACCTCTGACAATAACAGGGCATAAAAGGAGGAACAGATTTCACCCACCAGGTGTGGCTTTGGTCCAGCCATGTCTTTGCTGACCTACTTGCCCAGAGCTGACACCTTCCTCATCACTTGGATGGCTTTCACTTATGGGATGCTCGTGGGGCCCAGGCAGGGAACACCTACAAAGTTAATCTGACCATTCTGAGGTAACAAATAGAGGCAGTAACAGAGCTAGGCAGAGACTGAGGCAGGAGAAGAATAAAATGGAGCTTTAGGTTTCCCACTCCATGTCAGCACATGAAGGGACACAGTTTGCCTAAACACAACCCATTTCACTGGTGCTACACTGAATAACAACACATGAAGACTTGACCCAAAATTTCCTAGGTAACACACAACAACAGGCTCAGACTGGCTCCTATTTCATCATGTGCTCACCCTTTGTCTTTCCCCCAACTGTATTTGCAGAGGCACTATATTTGATTCATAAAGAAACAGAGGAAACAGCCATCAAAGCTCCTACCTTAATTGCAAAGGCAGCGTGTCAGTTGTCATCCTTCTCCTCCCTACATTCAGATCATTAAAAAATACTCAATCCCTACTGTACATTTGCTACTGAGTAACCTCTCACAAGAGTTATTCTACATCTTGTACACAGGGCCAATTAACACCTCGGGGTGTAATACTGACATATTGCCTTTCTCACAAGGCACCACTATTCCTCTTTGTTTTATGTGCAACAAAGGCTGTGGAGGGGTACCAGGTAATGACTATTGCTTTACCAGCCCAGTCTCTGGAGGGAACAGCATACTCTCATGCTAATCATAAATCACAAGGAAATACAACCTGCTGTGATAAGTTGAAACCAATCTTCCCTAACCCCTTCCATGCACAGTGTTGCTTCTGAAATGAAAAGCCTCATTTAGAGTGGAATAACTCCAAACTATAATTTGGAGTATATTCTGCTTGATAGGGCAGACCCTAAGCCCTGATGTCAATCTTTCCGTGGGTTTAATAGCTCACCCCATAAAAAGTATTCCATTGCTGCATTTAGAAGCTTCACAGTTTTGTTTAGAAAAATCAAATATGGACATGCTGAGACTGCTGCCAGCAGAGTATCCAAGTCTTTCAACAGAGAGGTCCCCCCTTTACTCAGAGAGGTGGTCTTGGAATTTCACAGAAGCCAAACACCACACAGTCTTTCCAGGCTGTGGCAGCAGGCATGTGGCCACCTCCTGCCTGTGAGGGATGGGGACCACCCCAGGGGCTGTAAGCTCTTGCTTCCCCTCTGGACAGGGTGCCTGGCATTGCTCAGCCACGTCTGCTCTCCTGCAGCCCATGCTTGAGGCAACAAAGATGGTCTTAGTCCTCGAGCCAGACTCTGGCTTTCAGCAAACTGATGCCTCCTGCTGCTCTCTCAATACACCACCGTGGGTTAAAGCATACATTCCCATACCTGCTCTATTATTTTGAGAGGTGTGCTATAAGCAGCTTTGGCCTGCTCAAACAGTAAACCTGGAAGTGACACTGTTATTCACCACTTGGCTCTCTACAGCTGCTAATAAAAAGTGCACTTCTCATATTATCATTGCTATTTCCTTTTCCAGGTACGCCCTTTCTGGCAGTAGGGCATACTGTATGTAACAAATCTGGTTTCTACAGAAAGCAAATTGTGAGGTACACAACCTCTTGTAACTCTGCATTTCCCACTTGGCACATATTGCTGAGATCTTAGGTGACTGGCTTTCTACCCTCAACATTTCAGTCTAAATGGCTTGCCTGTAATTTGCCTTCATAACTTTGGAAGCTTATAAATTAGTATTTTTCTACCATCAAACATCAAATTACCCAAAGCAATAGTTTCCTACCTCCTTGGTGATACAATACTGCATTTAAGGCACTTATCAAATGCCACCAGTTACATGGACATAGGTCAGTCAAAGCACACTGCTGCATGATATCAAGCATAAACCTCTAAAGAGAAGCTGTAAGCTAGCAATAGTGCTTCACTCCTCTGGTCTGCCTTCTCTAATGGTGTTTCCCAAGTGTTTTCCAAAAGATGATTTGTCACTGTTATGCTGTACAACATGGGACATTATTAGGATATTTTTAACCTAAGCACAAACCTGACACAGAGAACCATTTTTCATATCTTATCAGCTCAGTCTCATATGATGCACGTGGCCTGCTTTACTTGCCCTTCAGCAACAAGAGACAAGCTCAAGGCTGGCCCAACCTCCACAATAAATCTCTACTGAAAAAAAACAAGTGCAAATATGTCAAGATACATACTGTAAGGGACACACTCGTACTGCACTTCCAGGTACTTGTAGGTCCCAGGGCACGGGTCTGGAAACACATCAGGGCCGGCAACAACCGCACACTGGGTCCGATTACTGCACCTGGAAAGCAACAGAGAAGAGAGTCAGAGAGGCAGGAGGACAGGGCAAGGAGCTGAGTGGTCCTTCCAGTGTAAAAAAGATGCAGCCAGGACTTCAGCATCAGCTGGGGAGTACACAGGCTGATGGCAAACACCAACATCTTCATCAGTTTATTACCAAAAGAGAAGAGGCATGGTGGCACAACCCTTCCCCTCCAGGAGATATTTCTTTAATACCAGCATCCTCACTGAACAACATGCAAAGACTCAACCAACAATGGTGGCAAAAAATAATCATTGCATGTTTTATTATACCAGACATGACAATACGTTTGGCAATGCTTTCATAAAGTGTTCCCACAAAACCAGTTATATAACACTGCTTAAGCCAAAACAAAGACTAGAAACAGCAACACTTGAGTGGGAGAAAAAAATAAAATCACCAAATAAGCTGTCTAAAAACCAAAATTATGCTTTTCATACAAGGCCTGTTAGGAAAACTTCCCAGTCTGATTGTTCACAAGCCAGCACCCTTGCATTAGGCACAAATGGCTAAGTTTTATTCCATCATTCTGCCCAGCATGAGGTACTTTTTCTAAAAAGCTTGTTCTTCATGAAGAAGATATACAGAAGGAATGACCCTGCCTGTTGCAGTGAGCTCTTTTCAGCTTAAGAGCACACACACTGAGGTTGGGTTCTGCAAGATGCTCTTCCTGAGGCATATACAGGTCCATGGGTGCATGTGTAGAAACTTACATCTGCCTCTGATTTCATGGGACAAGCATCTCTAACGTACAATTGGTGATGCAAAAATATTTATCAAACAGTTATTCTATAGAGAAAAATCGTCTGCTTCTGTTTTTTAAAGAAAAAGAGAGAAATATTATTAGTATTTGATTTTTCTGCTTTTACATGCCAGAAAGAGACCTTCTAGGGGCTGGAGAACTGCCTTTATTTTCTTTAGGATTGTGCCTCCTCTGATGTGAAATGGGACCCCTGACTCCTGCTCTTCTGACAGAAGCTGTGACATCCAGCACAGAATTCATTTGGGTCTGCAGTGGAAATGCTTTGTGTTTACCTGAGGCTACAGTTTGTCAGCCTTAATGCAGATTTTATTTGAGCCTATAAATTAAAATTGAGTCATTAGCGACTGCCTTAAGCTGCACAGTTTCTTTAATTTTATGGAAGGAATAATAAGAGCTGATACGCTTGCTCATCAGGCTGTTTTACTGGATACCAGATAATCCAGTGGGCTGGGGCACTCCCATGTTTTCTAGCTGAAAGACAACAGCTATCACAGCAAGTGACTAGTTTTGTTATATAGACAGAAAAATAATTTTCTTAACAAAAAAGATAACTGTCCTCACCCATGCTGGGCTGTGACACGTAGCTTGGTCCATGCAAGTGGGCAGTTTTCCAGGAGAGGCTTTGAACATCATCCAAAATTTCACTTTCAACAAAATTCCTTTACTGGGCTCAATGTGCCTTTCAAAAAGCAATTTCACTGGTCTAATCAATAGTCCTCCTGGCTGAAGGGACAGCACTGGCCACATTACACAGAATAACAGCAATGGATCAAAGGTACCTTTCAAAACCATGAGTAAAGATCCAGAATTATGAGGAATTGGGAGGTGGGGGGAGGAGCAAACACATTTAGTGTTCATCTATGTTGTGGTTTTTTTCTGTTTGCCAGGAAGCATTTGCTTTGAATGGTCAAGCATTTCCTTGTGGCCTTTTTTTTTTTTTTTTTAATGCAAGAACTTGGACACAAAAACAGAAGTGAAAACACACAACTTAGAGACTTGTCTGTAAACACCACAGTTTTAACCTCCTCAAATGCATGCTACCCTGTGCAATATCACTAAAGACACAAAAAGCTTCATGATACAAGGGGTTGAATGGGGAATGCAGGATGCACAGAAATGCAGAAGATTGTCCCTCCCAACTGTAGGACATCCTGAAACTCCCCTCCACATTCCTGGAACGGAGGATGGCAAAGCCTAACAAGCACATGAACTTTCAAAGAAGGTGAGATCAAATTATCAGTGCTACCTTGGGGAGGAAACACAGCCAAATGAAAAACTCTCAAGGTCTCAAATACAACGTGGTGTCAGTAGCTCACAAAATTAACTAAAAAAGGTTTCATATTAAAAAAAAACAACACCCCCCAAAAAAAACCAAACAAAAAACCAAACAACCACCAAACAAATCAACACCATGAAAACCAGAAGAACTCAACCTCCTCTCTTTTTCACACTCCTTTCCTATAGGCAGCAAAACTGCATTTGGCACTCGGCATTTTGAGCTTCCTTTTATCATCCCAGGCTGAAACACACAGGTTTCTCATTCCAGCACACTTAAGGGATGATGGCAATTTACACTAGAAACCATAGGAACAAACCTAATGTCTGTTCAATGAACTATTACTGTCAGACATCAGACTGTGGAAATTTTAAAGGGAGAAAGAGGAAAAAAACACTCATCATTAAGGCTCTGGTTGCTCTGCTTTTGTTCATGCATTTTATCCCTTTTACAACTGCTTCTTGGTCCCTTCAGCTTTGTCATATTTCTCTCTAGACAGATTAAAGGCCCAGGTGACACTAAGTGACATGCAAAAAGTGACACAGGAAAGGAAATGTGTAAAAGATGATGAATCTGTAGCCTTGAAAATGACAGGGAGAAAAATCATAATGTATTCATGCCATACTCCACTTCCAGCACACCAGGCCATGAGCTCTTCCTTGTAGATCACAGGATTTTACATGGAATCTCGGGATTTTCTTGGCACCTGGGTCTTGGCAATATTTGCTCCAAACTCCTGCAAGTTGTGAGGCTCAGCGCTTGGTTACTGACCTTTCCAGTAAATGCAGCAAGGATTTTTTTAAATTATTTTTTTTTTTTATTCTTGTCTTTCTTCTGACATGTCCTGTCTGTCACTGCCCACCTTAGTCCACTCCCCCTCCCTTCTTTCTGCTTTTACTTTTTCTCTCTTTTCTTGAAAGAAGATCTTTGCCAGCTACTGGAGGTAGAGTTTGCAGTGAGAACCAGCTGGTATGAAGTTGGTAAGTATGAATCTGTCTCTTCTGCTGGGCAGTCACAGAAACACCACCTAGCCCTTAGCTATACAGAAGGACCAGCAGCTCTGCATCACCCTGGATTCCTCTCCAATAGTGCAGGAACTGCTTGCATTGCTGGCTTTGGCATAACTGTACCCCAAAACCTAGTCACCTTTTTCACAGCCGTCTATATCTCTTATTGCTGCCTTAACCAAGCACCTCTTATTTCATCAACTCCTTCAAAGAAAACCACTCTTCTTTCCCCATCATTGCCCCCAAGCTACAACTTCTCCAAGCTACCCCTGGCCTCTTGGGTTATCCTCCCATTCTCCATGTGTTCTGAGGCCAAGCAAACAAGAGAACTGTGAGAGGACTCTGGGAATTCAGGGGACCAAATAGACAAATTTATGCTATTATAAAAAAACAACTTCCATTTTATTATTTTGTCCAGCATTTTAAAGGCAAATGGATACACAGGAGAATTGAAGCAGGCCCTCAAGTGGTTTTAGTTCACCCCATTGTTTTTTATTATGAAATCTGACAAGAAATTTATAGCCATCTTTTTGTGTTTGTTGGTTTGTTTTATTTTAAAGCTCTTATTTCTATCTGCCATCATTCCCCTTTCCTTGTTATGCCCTGAGGTGCAAGGTGGGCACATGAGTAAAGACACGGCTTCTCAAAGACCCTCTCCATGTCTTGGGCCACCTCCATAATTGCTGCTGGGATTTGTGGACACTTTCCCTGAACCAACAGTGTCCACACAGCTCAGCAAGGCCAACCAAGAGACCAGAAACCCAAGCAAAACCCAAGATCAGCATTTTCAGCCCACCTTGAGACACCAATTCCTGTCTGTTCCTTTATGTTCGGGAAAAGAGAATACTCCAAACCCTCCTAAAAGTCAGTCCAAGGTACTTGGCAGCCTTTAAGCATCCATCATCTCATAAACATAGGTTCATGTTATTCACATCTATGTTTTGGAGAGGGAAAAAAATCACCCTACTGGGAAAAGTGTAAATTGTTGCAGTTGCAAGATTAAAAAAACCAAAAAAACCAAAAAACAAAACAAACAAACAAACAAACAAAAAAAAAACCAAAAAAAAGAAGAAAGAAAAACGGGGGGGGTTCCCTAAGCATTCCTCACAGCTGCATTTATTCCTACTTGTTAAGACCCCCATTTTGTCTTTCTACCTGGATATGTGGAAAAGTATTTAACTAGAAGCAAAGTGTGAATCCAGTGTAAAAAATACACTGTATCACAAAACATGGATTATTTTTGCAGAACTTCTCCCAGTTCCAGTGGAAAACAACTTTCAGGAGTTTTAATGTAAAACAGGAATAGTATTTCATATGTCATTTGTTTTGCATTTATAGCAGTGGGACTTAAGGAAACGTTTGAGCTCAGGACCAGCTGCAGGGCTCAACTCTGCTTACAACTCTCTGTTCAGACTTTAACTAAAAACAACACCAGCAAACTTCCATTTCTTCTCCCTGGAAATACTTGTATGATTTTTAAGTGACAAGGTCATCTTGTGATATAGCAGAGCAGAAACACTTTAGACATAAACAGCTGCTTATTCCAGCTGTGATATCTTTTTCTTTTTTTTTTTTTTTTTGAATGCTGACATTGTTAATATATTTAGCAAGAGACAAAGAAAGGAAAATAAAATAATAGTTTGGCAGTTTATTTTTGGGCTTTCCAGAAACTTTTAAAGCAGAGAGATGTCAACAACATCAGGCTAGACATGTCTGGGGCAATATGTCTGCCAGAATGAAAATGCAAAGGCAGCATAAAATAAAAGATCAATCCCAAACAAAAGCCTTTCAGCATTAATCATCGCAGGTGCAATACCAGCAAGTCCTCCAACTCCCAATCTAGGAGGGGACCAGACAATAAAAACGGGTGCCTAAGCCATGGAGACAGGCACTTGTCCTGCTAGGGACATCGGGAGAAGAGCAAGCAGAATCCATGCACAACTCCACAACAAGCCTAGAGGTTCAAACACTGATTTCATCCCAACACACACCCTCCTTCTCCTTATCCTCCAGAGACAAGCCCTTCAGGAATGAAGCAACAATTTCTGCAACATCAGAAGCTCCTGTGAACATGGCACAGTGGAAACAGCTGCAAATGGGCAAGCCACCTGCTCTCCTCTGAATCCACAGATTGTAAGAGTCCAAACTAGGGTGTTAAATGCTCTGAAGATCAGAAAACTTCACATCCATGAGCTTAAATCTGTACAGCATGTACTGAGCTGCCATATCCAGCCCATGCTCTGCTAACACACCCTGCTCATACCTGGTGCTACTCTCCACCTACAGCAGCTTCCAACAAGGGATCCTTAATGCCCACGTGTGCCAACCAAACCACCTGCCTGTGCTTCATGAGCACTGGCTGCCAAGAAAACAAGACACTCTTTCTCTCTGCCCTCGGCTGAAACACCTAGTTTGCACGGACTTCATTTTTTTCTGCAAAGACAAGGCAGCCATCCTGTGCCCAGGCACGCTAATATAGCCAAGACATCAATATCCAAACCTCTTTCTCAAGGTCTATTATGCTTTTCTAATGGTTTTACAGTAACAGACAGACTTAATTCATTATCCTTCATGGCAATGCTGCAAGACATCCTTTTCCTTCCCTGGAACACAAAAATCTCCTCTCTGGATGAGTGCTTTAAGAAAGAGGCTGTCACAGCAAATAAGTCAGCTAGGAATGTGTTCTCCCCTGTCAATATATGATATTTCCAAATCAGCCCTTTAGGAAGAGCCAAGAGAAAAAAATAATAATAATAACAATGCCCTGGAGAAAGCAAATAGGAAGCAAAGAGAAATATCACTAAAAAAGTGGAGCTCACATGGAAATAAGGGGGAAAGGAAAAACAAAAAAAGACAAGCAGAGAAGGGAGGCAATGGAGAGTGGAGAACAGAACTGTAAGCCCTGAGACAAGACTTGGGCTCACCACATTTGCTTTCAGTAATGTGCTGCACAAAAGCAAAGCTAAATCCTCCACCTGTTTAGCTCCCAGAAACAAAGAATTCCTCAACAGAATCTTTTTCTGCCTCTGCAAAACCTTAAAAGCAAAGCATCTAATGACAGGGAGATGAAAATCCAGTTTCTCTAGCATTTTTTTCATTATGAATGGGCCTTTTTATTGATCTTTCAGAGCACTGAGAGGCTGGCTTTCCAACCTCTGCTGCGATATAATTATCTGCGGTGTTTAATGCTAGCACAGACGAGTCCCACTACACAGTGCATTTTGTTGTTTTATTGACGGGTTTTAATTATCCAGGTGCTAGAGCTGTCAGATAGGCTGCTTCTTATGTGATCAAACTAATACAAGATGAGGCAGAGCACTCTAATTGCAGCCTCACCGAGTGCCTTTGTGCAGATATGCCAACAAGATACATTTAAACTGCTACGATTATTATAAAATCTTACACAGTCTGATGGGAAAGGAGTCCTCTTTCTATAGCTCCAACCTATTTCATTCCCCTTGTTATTATTTTATATTGAACAAAGGAAAATTGAAGGAAAACAAGCCTCCAAAACCACCCCAAAAGCCCAGCCAGCAAAGCACCAGAAAAATCTTGCAGAGCCAAACCAAATATGAGCTGCAAAGGTCACTAAAGGGACTACCTTTATATATTATGGAGAGTCTGGGAGCAAGAAGGAAAACAGGTACTGGAAATAAATTATATACCAGTTTTACACAGCTAAAAACAAACAAACAAAAAAATAATTGCACTGTTTCGTCTCATTGATAAGGCTCTTAAAATTTAACGAGAGGCATTTAATAGCAAATTCACAAGATTTAAGAGTTTTCAATAAAAATTTGGGGCACCCCTGGACATGGTGTATCTGCTCAGCTGCCAGGGACTCCCCAGGCCAGTAATTTGAGGTCTAGGGCAGGACCTGCCAGAAGGGATGATGTGATTCATCATCAACCGCAAAATGAGAGTTCCCCCAAGTAAAAGTTGTTGTTTTTTTTTTTTTTTTTCCTCTGTGCTTTGTCATGCAAGGTCTCTTACATTTTACAGCTTCCTGGGATGTTTTTTTGCCCATCTCCTCAGCACAGCAAGGAGGTAGAATCCCTAAAGGAAGTGAATGTGGTGAGCCTGCCACGTGCCCTGTGCTGATGTGTCAGGGTGCAGCTCCCCTGCAGCTGCAGGAAACCTGAACGGCAGACTGGTGAAAGACACTCTCATCCTTAAAGCAAGAACAACAAAACAACAATCTGCCCAAGCCATTGGGTGTATTTGGACAAAAAAGTTTGGGTCAGCATGGAAAACAGATGTGCTCTGAGCACATCTCAAGCAGCCACGGTGTTGCTCCAGCTGCAGGAAGATGAGGACACAAGAAGGTCAGGTTAGCAATGCAGGCTGACATTACTGGATGGTCCTCAGGGATAAACACCACACCAGCCAGGCCTTAGGACTGCAAAGCCCATCTTTTAAAAAACTACATCTGCCCTTTTACAGGTACTCTAGTTTTTCCAACTCCATAAACTTCTGTAGCAGCCTAATAAAAAACCACTTTACAAAACACTGTCGGGGTATCTGGAGAGGAGAGCAAATACCTAAAACAAACCAACCAATAAAAGGCTCATCAGTTTAGCCAGACTTAACAGTAGTTAAAATAACTGTGAACAGAAAACAATCTGGTTTTTAATTTGGGCTAGGAGGTCAAATTAAAGGCTAAGGGAGATCTGGGCTGAATTTCAGCTGGCACTCCACATTACTTTGACATTACTTTGTCTTCATTGCCATTTTAACACAAGTCAATGCGAGTTAAAGCCCATTTTTTCTTCTTTAATGCAGCTACCCAGAGCTGGGACAGCCAGAGCAAGCTGAAACGGGTTATTTTCTCTACAACTCTGAAGTGTGTTCAGACCCTCAGTCTACCATTACCTGCCTGTCCACTGAGCCTGCAGCACAGGGAATGATGCTCTACCTGACACCAAGGTGCTGCAGCCCTGGTTGAAAGTAAAATTTGAACATGAGCATTTAGAAACATTTTAAATATATTAAATATATTAACCAAAAAAATATAAATCAATATTAAACCCTGTTTTCAAAGGAAAATCCAGTGTTACTTTCACCGCTAATTGTCACGTTACTGCTGCCATTTACTGTCACCACCCAGTGCCCTCATCCCAGCCACTCAACAGTTCCTGCAAAAGATAAAACTGAAATCAGAGAATATTGTCTCTAAAGGGGCTGAAGTAATCTGTATGCATGGGCTGGTAGGTTTAACGTATTAGCCTTTCACCTCTGCAAATAGGGTTAAAGAAAGGTTTGGGGCCAAAATAATTTGTACTGCACTCCATCTCAAATTTGACATAATAACTGAATGACACAAAAATGAACACGTCCAAACAGCACAGAAGGTCAAAGCTGGGCAACTCCCTCATGAACTAAAGTGTGAACCAAAGGCACACAGGCAGTTCTGCTTCTATAACCCAGAGCAACATCTCTCTTCATTGCTCTTGCCAATAGCATGATACTGAGGTGATTTTTAAGAAAATGTCCATAGATTTTAGTTAAGGTGGGAACTGGCCCTCAGCCTCTTGGAGGGGGAAGGAGGCAGCAGGGTACAGTAAGCTTCCTGACTAAATGAAACACAGGATCAACGTGTGACAGGTTGTGACTTTAGCACCATGGCTAAAGTAGTTCAGACAAAAAGGTAATATTAGTGAGTAAAGAAACAGCCTCCAACAGCCTGCTACATTGTGTGCTGTGAATACAGAATCTGTTCATGGTCCCTGATTTTGTACAGCACCTCGTGCAAAGAAGACTTGGCCCTCTCTGTGCCTCAGGCATTAAAGCAAGGCAAATAATGATGAGAAACAAAATGAATTTTCTCAAAAAATAACCCTGAAATGAACTAAGTATGTTATTCAATATTCAAAAGTGATTTCTTTTTTTATTTTGTTCCAACACAACCAACGCTGCCTCTTTGATCTTCAGCCTAAAGCTTGAATAAAGGCAGTCTGCACTTTGATTCTAAGCTCCAGAGAAATCACAATGTCACAAAACCTTCATACGCTTCCCAGCTCCACATTGCCCAACTAAAGCACATTCAGAACCAAACGGTAGGGGGAAAAAATAAAAAGCCAAAAATCAAATGTATTGAAATCACCGTTGTGAAGTTGTTCAAAATGTATAAACATAGCACTGAACATTCTGTAGATGCATGCAGCAACATAGGAAGGAATGGAAGGAAGCATTTTTAAAAACATGTCCAGCAGTTCCAAGAGAGTGTTTCTTGCACTGTGCTCAGCACTAGGCTGGGCAAAGTCTGATCACACACCTCTACCCTCTCACCCCTCCATTCCTTCCACACTTGTCCTTCCCCAGGGCAGTTTTCAGCATATCCATCCATCCATCCATCCATCCATGCATCCCCCTCTCTCTTATCAGCCAGACATGCCAGCACTTCTCCTTCCTCACCCTCTGGTCACCATCCTGACAGGGACACTACCCTGTTCATTACATACCTTATCTGACTTTAAAACACATGTTTAAAAACCAGAGATTTTTAAACCTAAAAAAACTCATTTGAGGAAAAAGTCTGATAGGAAAAGGGCCTCTGAACATCTGCAAGACAACAGCTGGTAGGAACAGGGCTTCTGCAAAACCTCAAGTCTTCTTTGTGACGATGTGGAAAATACTTTTTTAGTAGAGAGATCCACTATTTCATAATTCAGAGCCCGCCTGAGAATTAAAGAATTAAACTCCCTGCACGTAAGACAGCTTCCTTTGAGGAAGCTAAACTCAAAGGCCAAATTTTCCAGAAAGCCTCTGCCTCCCACCAGGGCTGGATTCTTCCAAAAGAGCTCAGTTCTTCCTAGAGGAGCTACAAAAAGGCACAGTTGTTCGAGTATGGCCTGGGACTCCTCAATTCTCATGGGGAGCAGATGAAGCTGACAGCTATTAAGCATTTTTCAGGTAGCAGGCTGTGTCACAGAGTGCCTACTTTGGTAATCCAACCCAGAGAGTTCTATAGGAGAAAAAAAAAAATAAATAAATAAGCCTGCACAGGATTGTATGGGAGCCTTAGGTGGGGCAAAAACTGGGAAATCCACATTCCAGAGCATGGAGCATGTCTCTGGCAAGTCAGCTTTAAAATATGTGACTGATGTTGCTCAGACATACTATCTGAAGTCCAGGGAGATGGATGAAAGGGTAAAGATGCAGGATAAATTCATCAGATGTCTCCATAAATCATTTCTATAGTTAACATTTGTTCTCTGCTTTTCATTACTTACATTTCTAAAGCCACTGGGTGCCTTGCTGCAGTGGATCTAATAAAAAGGAAGATAAATTTTAACATCCCTTTTTGAAACATGTTAAAATGATCTAGCTTTCTTTTGAATGTTAATGGCAAGCATTACAAGAAACACAATGTCTCAAAACAATTCACTGGGGTTGGAAGAGAAAGCAGGGTCTCACTGTAGCCTGGAAATTCACAGCCCTGGTCACCACCCCAACTCTTCTAAAAGATTTTATTTCTGTCCCTAATGTTTTGGGCAGCTTTGTCACTGAAACCTGCCATTGCTTTGCTCAGACTCTCTGACTCAAGGGCGAAATTCCATACTTGAGAAGAGAAGGAAATATTTTTGGAGACTGGCAGTTTGGAAAAGAAACTGAGCTGCCTGACAGCTGTTCGGAGACATGGGATGCCAGAGGGATCCCAGCAGAGCATACAGGATTACACACACACACGCACAGAAAATCATTAAAGTTTCTGTCTCTAAAGTTTCACATTTAATGAAAGGGAGCGAGGGAGATATCTGGAGATTTCTTGGGTTATATTAACAGCTAATGATCCTCCCTTTGCCCAGAGCACACCCTGGGAAACTCACAGGCAGTGATGGGGGGACCCACAGAAGTTCCAGGGTGTCCAGGCAGTGTGGAGAGGGGGAGCAGGGAGTGATGTCCCTCCAGCTCTCCCTGCTCCATCCCCAAGGGGTTAGTTGGGAATCAAGTGGAGAGCCTGCTGCTGCATGGCTGGAGCTGTTCTACAACAGAAGCAAGGACCTGTATGACTGAGTTTAATCCATCGCAGGTTAAACAAAACAAATGACTGCACAAGTGAGCAATTAAAGAGCATTCCACAGCCAGCCCTGGAAGAGCCTCACCATTGATTAATTAGGTTCAAAGGGCCAAGGCTAACCTCACAGCCCCCCTGAGAAAGAGCCCACTTAGCCCCTTCTAAAACAGAAACAAAAAAAAAAAAGGAAATAAAATATCAGCATTCCTATTTAACACTGGAGCATTAGTTAAACAGCTGCTAAAGCAGTGAAACAATTACTTGAGACTGATCTACATTCAGCTGTATTGTTTTATTACATTCAGGAGAAACTTAATTAAGCTTCTGTTACTTAATAAAAGCACTGTTTCTGCCATGCAAAGCCCTCAGATTTGTCACTGGGGTTTCCCAAGAGAGCATAGCTCCCACTATCACATTCCTCCTCCCTGCATTTGAAGGATAAGAAGATGGAGGATATTTTCATGCATTAATGTTCCTTGGGATGCTATAGCTCTCTCTGCCAGCTGTCACCAGGGTGGAGAGGACCACAGCCTCTGATACCTGCCCTGTTACCTTTAGGAGACCTACTGGACACCTGAGCAACATGGACTATTCCCAACCACGTCATGAGTGCTTCAGCACTGCCGGGAGGAAGGCATCAACTATTCACTTTACTGCAACAAGTGAAAAAGCAAGCTGGTCCTGGAAACAACAAACAAACCCAAACATGCTGCTGGCCTTATAGTTGCTCACACAGACAACTAGGATCCACATCCGAGGAAACTCAGAGGGTGATCAGTCATTTAGAGGAACCACATACCATTAATATGGCCCGAGTTGGGTAAATAGGAGTGCACAATCAAAGGTACTGCTGTACTAAGAAAATACATGAAGAGTTTTACCAGCTCATGCCACCAGAAAGACTTCCTCAAACCATCCATCCAAAGTCTACCTGGAATATTAAGGTTTTAAAAGATTGCAAAAGATTTGTAAAAAGGACCATGCCATACATGTGACCCACATTCATGGACTGCAACTCTGCCCAACTTCTCTACAGGATTATCAGCCACATGCTACATCCTAACTGCTCTCTCCCTAAAATGCTTGTCTTGCCCTCCTCCTGTCCTCACATAAACAGCTCCTCTGCTCTGACTTACCAAAAGATCCAGTTTTGACGAGAAAAATCTGTCCCCAGCTTTGTACAAGTAATGAAAGCAAGCACTTGAACTGCAAAGAGCCAGACAAAAACACTCATCAGCTGCCCAGACTCTCTGGACTTTCACTGAACTGACTGTGGATGCTCACACAAACTTCGGTGAGGTAATGGGAAAATTTTTCCCTGGTGAAGGAGAAAACCCAAAAAGTGTCCCTTGCTGAGCAGAGGCCATGGCTCGAGCAGCTTTTCAGCACTGGCACCATGACCAGAAAATGACTTTCTGAACACAGCGACTCACGCTGTGTTTCCAAGCCAAGGGTAACTTGCCAACTGGCTTTTGGCCCTACTGAACTCTCTGCTGGGTGCCTGTGACCCTGAAGTTGCTACTGGATGTTCTGACACATCCAATTCCACATGTGCCCTATTGACATTTATATTTATAAAGCTCCCTTTTCTTTCCAGGAGACAAAGGCAAGGGTACAGAGGTGACAGCCATGCACCAAGCAGCAATTCCCCCAGCCACATGACACTGGGGTCCCAGCTCAGCAACTCACAGCAAGCGGCTGCTAATAATGCCAAGACACCTCCCAGACTTTAAAATCACAAGAAGCTCTGAAGTCTGCAAGCTGTCAGGACCATTAGAGCCAAGCACACTGGTGTGATGATGCTTGCAGCTACTTTGCCTCTGCTCTCTGAAGAAATTCACTGCCACAGATTCCATTCTGTGGATCTGGAAGAACTGGATTTCATTCCGCAGATGACTGTAAACACTTTGTTCCAGTCTGTAGCAGAGAACCCTTATGGTGGTGAAGTCCAAACCTTTTATCCTTGCAAGGGATTCTGCTTTTTCTGAATGGCAACTTAAAATCCTGCAGTATTTAGGTAGCCCATATTGCAGCCTGTAACAAGGGGCAGTGGTGATCAGATCTCAAGTGATGGAGAGTATGCACTCAGGGGTGAGGACATCTCAACTCACCTCTGGGGTCAACAGAACTCTCCATATATTCATTACTGCTTACCCTGATTGCAGTAAAATAAGAGGTGAGTGACCACATTTTAGAGTAAACAAGAATTGCTTGTTAAGACACAGATGGCGTCCAAATTCTTCCTTCTTTTCCTCAGTGCATCTATCAAAAGTGAATTTTCTTTCAAATGTTGAGAAGATTAGGCTTTTCTTTATCTGTGCTTTTGGTAGACTTTATCTTACTCCAGGCTTTCTGAAGTCTCATGTATAACTATCCAATGCCCCTCATTGTACTGAATTATCCAGTGCAGACATATGGACAGGGCTGAGAAAGTTCAGTGTGAGCAGACTGACACACAAACCCTACAGTAGGAAACTACTAGGAAATTTCCTCTGTCCCAACCAGTCTTATCCTATGTGTCACTCCCTGCAACCATGCAGCCTGAGAAAAAAGACACTTTGGTTTCCCACCTAATGGCTACTCACCTGCTACAGCCAGGAGCTGGGGTTTGGTCCTGCAGCCTCTGCCTTTACAAACACTCTGACAACTCTCAAAACACCAGTGAGCCTCATCTCATTCACTCCGCCATGACTGAGCAAATAAATAATGCTATTTATGCACTGCACACCATTTGTCAACCCATTTGTCATTTCTGATCTTTCATTGCTCATGCAGTAAAACTATGTGGGATTTTATTCAAAACTCCCTTGCAGGTGTGATGAATGCTTTATTTATACAGCAGCATTTCATCTCGTGGAACCGTTACTATGCATGTACAAGCCTTTAAGTCCCTGTGTGGTGTAAGGAGAAGGTGTAAAGACAGATGACAACTAAAGGCAGATCTGTAATTAAAGCCACAGGGGGAATCATGGATGGCTCAGCTAAAACTGGGACATGCGTGCCAGGGAAAGCATACCACTTCAGATGAAGCATTCACTCTCCATCATCAGGCAAGGGGAAAAACATGGACCAGTTCCCAAAGACCTTCTTAAAGGTCAGCGTGACAATGTCTATCTATGCCCAGCTTATCAGAGCACCCACAACATCAGCAACTGCTCTGCCTAGGGAGCACATTATTTCCAAGCAAATCAACTCCCATTGACTCCCCCTGCCAGAATTTCGGTCCAGGAGCGAAAAACTTGGAAGGAGACACGCTTACAAAGAACCAGTCATCAGCCATGAATAAATTCCCTTGGGTGGTGTCTTCTAGTGGCCAAAGGCCCAGACAGGAAGTGGCAAAGGAGCCTCTACTGAGATTTCTGTTGTGAGGCATAGAGACCTTATGGGGGACATCTTTGCTTTTCCACAGCACTGGAAGCATGACACTGACCTCCCTAAAAAGTCTTTTAAGAGCCACAGAAAAACGTTTTATATATATTTATAACTTTTATAACTATTTACTGGCCTGGGAAATCTGCTGCCCAAACCTGCTGAGATCTACAGGGTCTCTTCTGGAAGTAAAGCTCTGTGCATCAGAACCTCTGCCTGGCTTCTACTTGGCATCACAGCCACCACAGTAAGGCTTGACTCATGCCATGCAGCACACCAAATGCTCCCCTGGCTTAAAGGAGACCCTTCATAATCATTTGACACATTAGGGCTGCAGTAAAATGAGTAAAGGATCAGCCCTGAACTGATCCCTTAGTTGTCTGAGAGGAACTTCCTTGGCAGTTTTTACTGTGTGAGCAAAATCTAATCAGCTCAGTATGATCTTTCTGGCAGCTCCTGGTTGCTTCAGATAAACCTGCAACATCTGTCATCAATTCTCATATTTTTTTGGGTGTGGGGTAAAGAAAAGGTGGAAGAAACAGCTATGGACCAATTTCAGGTACCTTGATATCAAACCACTCCTTCCACTTTCTTTTTTAAGTTTCAAGGGGAGGGTGGGATTCATACAAAACTGTGTAAATAGGCATCAGACTCATGTTTATTGCCTAAGCAATAGAAGATTAGAATTGACAAATGGAGAGGTTTTTGGAGACACAGATGCTACAATCATTTTAATATAATTTGGATTTCCAAATCAGTAATTACTCTATCACATATTTATAATTTTGTAGATGCTACTAGAAATGCTGATGTCTTTTTCTATGCATAGTAATGAGCAACAACAAGGGCTGTTAATATAAAGCCTGTAATGTTTGTATTCATATGTAAATAGGTTATGTAAACGTTTTAGACATTTCTCACTAAAACACTGAGTTCTAATCTAAGTGGCTCCATTCCTAAACTAGAAAATCACACTCTGCATAGAAATTGTTTACTAGTCTGTCAGCAAAGCCGCCAAAGCAGTGAGCTGAATTTATAGGGGGATTTTCATCTCCCCATTAGACACAACATCAGAGTAACTGACAACCTATAAATGTCCAGACAGATATGTAGGTTGTTATTCAGAAATTTGCTTACACGTATGTCATACATATTCAGCACACGGGCACCTTTGGTGTTACACATGCACAAGCACAGGCACTGTTTCTGAGCACTGAGGAATGCAGTAGTGCTTGATTTAATTAAACTAATTTAGTTAAGCTGATGCAAACCCTGGTTAAGAGCAACAGAATCAGTTTAGTTTCTACCTGCTCCTAATTGACTTATGATCAGACTGAGTAAGGTATATTAAAACACCAACGCATGTCTCCAAGCAAGAGTAAATTACACAAATTTAAACCTACAACTTTAGTTAATTCCAAGTGATGCTAGGCATGGAACAGAAAAAGAAAAAAAATAAGTGGACTAAAACACTCCAGGGCAACCATAGGATGGTTTTGACTATAAGATGTTACCATTTTCCTACCCTCTCCTTCCCCTCAAGCTGCAGTCTGCATTTGTCCCAGCTGGTGCGTGGGGAGCTCGGAGGAGTGGCCCTTGGGGCTTACACGGGTCATTTGTAACTCAGCTGGAGCATGGATACACCACCACAGTACTGTCTTTTAGAGGACTACCAAAGCAAACCCCTGGCCCTCTCTCCTCTTTGAACACCATACTACTAATTTGGATTAATTTCAGTGATACCTGCTCTCAACTCTGTAATACATCTGGGAATCACATCTTGAGCCTTTTTCCTTGGTGTCTCTAACAAACCTCTTCCAGCCTCAACCTTTTCTCTTCTTGATTGTATGTATTTGCAGAGATGGTTTAGTGCCAGTAAAGGCTTTGGAAAGAGAGTTCAGAGAGTCCCAAGGCTCCAGTACAGCATGTGAATAACTCCTATTTGTAGAGGAGACAGTAGATGTCTTCTCTTCATCAGCAGAAATATAATGGAAATGACAACAAGGATGCAAACATCCTGGTGTTGCTGCAGCAATTCCCAGCATCTAGGGATAGTATTTTCAAGATCAGTTTAGTCCTTTGCTTTTGATGAGGCTCCCAAACACTGCCAGGGGCAGCTACTGGTGTTTTGACCTTGCCCTCTTCTGCCTTCCCTGCTCCTCCTTCATCCCCACTTTCCCTTTGTTCCACTTTGAAGCACTCTTACACCACTTGTGGAATCGTATAACAGTGAACTAGCCCAAGTATATTTACATCTTGTGCAATCACTGCTTTGCTCATCCTGCCCTCTTAACCACTGCCTTCAAGCAAGGCCAAGTAACATCAGTCATGCCACAAAACAACAGGGAGAGAAAAGCTCGACATCCATACCCAGGCACTTGAATTATTGTCATTTCCCTGGTGAGCCCAAGTGATGTGGGATGACCTGTGACAAACAAGGCAGTTTCCAGTGGAAATTGGGGGCAGGAGAAGGCAGATAGCTCTACAGGAAAAGCATAATAATTTTTTCAGGTCACAAGCGCAGACTCTATTATGCCCCTGCCAAGAACAGTTACTCACATGAGTAAAATTAAGGGGACTACCGACTAGGTGAGAAAAATCCATGTCCACTTTGTTTCAAAGGACAGAATTTCATCCTGGTAAGGCTCTGTTTGTACAGTGGAATAGCAATATTGATTTCAGCAGTTATTGCATTCCCCCAGTGCAGGAACAATGAAGTGAATCAAATCCCCTGTGGTTTTGCCCCTGTGATCACCTTTGTGCTAAGGGGTATTGGGATGCCCAGTGCTAAGAAACTGGGTCATAGGCTGCTTTAGATTTTTATTCCCATTCTTCTTGGAGGTGATAAATGGTCAGTACTTTCTAGTGATGATGTAAGTGCTAAAACATGGTTGCACCAAAGGAAAACATGTGAGTAAAAGTCATTTTGCCTGTTCACCTGGAACTTGTTACATCAAGTGAAATAGCAGGCAAACACTCAGAGCAAAATGAAAGCTCTTTGTTCCTGCTGGGGAACCTTCATCTATAAATTTTAGGAGGAAAAAGTAAAAAATGGGCCACATGGCACATTTGATCAGCTGAACTGGTGGTCTGACATCACTATGCCATTTAAATATAGCTGTGCACTGATCAAATCTGATCAGATTTCTCATTACACAACCTTTTCCAACATGGATGATTATTTTTAGTAAATCAGTCCAGTGATCCCACCAGGGGACCAAACTTCCCCCTTGGTTTTAAAACACCATCCCTGACCTGATGAGTTTGCTGTCTAGCTTGCAGACTCTGCAATAGCCTTGATGCTCAAAATGATGTTCTGAAGTCAGGGAAGCACTCAGGACCTTTGTGCCACCTGAGAGTGAGGACTTTGAAGGAGCCAGCCTCTGTCCAAGGTCTGCACAGCGAGCAAAGCCAGCAAATCACTTTAACTGTCCCTGTTAGAAGTATCTGTGTTTAATAAAAACAATTCTTGCTTCATCAAAACCTCTTTTTGGCATAGCCTTATTCAAACTAAACCTATATAACAACCTCATGAAGTAAATGAGGTTGGTAGTAGAGGTCTTGCTGCTGGCAGAGCTTTCTTCATCCTCTCTGTAAATCCAGTTACCCCGGCAAAACAAATTATTTACCGACAGGTCTGTGCTGAAACTGGGAGTCCTGGTGGTATGGCACAACTTCTTTCTATGCTGTTAGCCAACTGCATTGAGAAAACATCTAGTGCAGACCAGGCTGAAGATCTGTGTCCACTGGCATTTTCAAAGGATTCTGCCTCATGTCAGGAAAATCCTATTCAGATTTAAGATTCCTGTGGTACCAATATATCCTTAAACATCTGCTCCTGAGACTATCCCTCTGCATTACTTCACAGCATAATTACAAAGGCACAAAGCTGGAGTATCCCTGACCACCCACTCCAAATCCTCTCTCACACTGCCTGCCCCTTCCCATATTTCCCTCCATTTCAGGCAAATCCTGATTACAGCAACACAAAGGGAATTGGACAACTTTGTTCAAATGCAGCCTGAACAGACTGAGCACTTGTATTCATCAAGGCCTCTGCCTGACTTTTTAATTTTATTTTTGTTAATATTAAACTAGGAAGTCTGAGACTATTTCACCAATTAAAAAAAATATATACAGTGCACAAGATACTAAGAAACTCCATTCTTTCCCTTTTACATATAATCTGCTACACTTTCTTGCATAAGTGATTCTGCTCCAATTTATGTTTAGGTCCCTGCTGAGTGATCCTAAATCCACCTGGCTGTGGGTGGAAGAGAAAACATGAACAAAAAACTGAACAAGGGAAAGGTTCCTAATTTCATACCATCATTCAGAGGGCAGAAAGGAACATTTGTCTTGTCAACTCGTCAGTTTAATCAAAAAAATTTAATCAAACTGTAATTCCAGAAGCCACAGGTTAATGTGGACAAACGATAAGAATAATTAAAGCACTCAAATAATCTGTAGCTCGTCTGTCATCAGCTCCTACGTACGCTGGAGGTTTGAGATACTTTTATCTTGCATATTTAGTGAGCCAGATCCTTAGCAGGACTCAGTAAATAAAGATCCCATGGAACTATTGCTGATCCCTGATGAATGCAGAGCTATTACCTCCAAAGGCTGAGCTGTTCCAGTCTCCATGTTTCTTCAGACACACATGCATCCACAGGAACAACCACTGTATTGTTTCTTATCAATGGAGTTAAATACAAAGAGTTGTCACAGCCAAATATTTCTGAGGCACTGTTTTCCCTTGGAAAATGATGAACTCGAATCAAAACACTCTGTGGGAATATGTTGATTCACACTGCCATTTAGGAAAAAACTTTCCAGTTTAAAATGTGTTTTATGTGCTCTTATTAAAATTAATTACATAGCTTTGAAAAGCAAAATATTCTGATTCAACAAACATTTCTTTCAGCAGAAAGTCAGTCTTCTGGACAATTTACAAATGTTTGATCTTGTGTTGATTCAGAATTGTTTTACATTGTCACTGCAGTGGCAGAAATTCCTGTAACAGTAGAGAGAGTGTTCTCAGCAAAAGCCAAATGATGTAGCCCTCTTCCACCATCTTCCAGGCTATCTCAAATTGATGTGAGATCGCTATATGGTTCTTCAGAATGTGTGTCTGCATGTTTTTGAGAATTACTACAGAGCCACTGATCTTCACCAACTCATTGGCCAGCCAGAGCCCCTCCTTGGTCCTCAATTCTGGATACTTACAGAATTTCAGAACTCTGGCTGAGAAGATTTGTGGGCATTAAAAATCCAAAAACAAACACACACAAAACACTGATTGAACTGCAGCCTAGGAGGAAAAAAGCCAGAGACAATCCAAGCCTTTTGCAGGCAGCAGCTCATGAGAAAAAATGATTTCAGGTTGGTCCAGCTGCATTGTAATGCCTTTTAATATTAGCAATTTGTTTCTGAGGTTGGCTGCTTTTTGAGGGAAACCCCGTGATTAGGACACAGCACTTGAATTCCACAGGGCTGAGGGGAATTAAATATTTGTCTGACAGTGGAAGGAGAAGGGAAATAACAAAACAACCAGTGGAGCCAAAGGAGCTCCTTCCTACTCTATAAAGAAGTTGAACTCATACATGTTTACTAGGATGAGGGAGGATAGAGGGGTTCAAGTTTCAGGGCATTATTTACAGTGTAAGAAAGGCCCCTTGTGAAGGAACCTGCAGAAAAAATCTATGAGGAAGGGTATAACAGAACTGCTGAGCACAAAACCCTAGCTGATGTTACTACAAACAAAATGAAAGTCTAAGTGTTGTTTCCCAAGAGGTATTTCCCAAGACTGTCAAAGAAGGTTTGGAAAAATGGAGAAATGGCCACTGGAAAGGTGAGAAAATTATCAAGGGCATTTTTCCTACAGTGTTAATAGCAAGATTTGTACAGAAGAGTAAAGTCTACATCTCCCAGTAACTCAGGAGATGCAGAGGGACCAAAAAACCAAATCAATGAGGTGCCCTTTAGGGATATTGGAGGGCTGCAGCAGGCACAAGAAGACAAGGAAATCTTTACTAATTTGCTCAAAAATGCATACATAGTCAACAGGACAGACATTTTAGCCTATGCCTCCAAACATCAAGACTATGAATTGGTGGTGAAACCAAAGCATAAGTATAGACAGACTGCAACTTTTTAAGAATTAAGGGTTACAACTGTTTAGTTACAAAGGTAGTCATTTTACATTTTTGTCTCAAGTTTATCCTTCAGTCATTCTTGTGAAATGGAAATGCGCTGCCAGGACCAATTTATTATCTAACACGTTGCAACAGCTACTGCTATTCATTAGGAGATGCTAGAGCAGTGTTTATTCAAACATTCAATAAGAGCAATTTCACTTCCCACCTTAGATTGTTTGCTCAGGTACACACTGATATTGATGCTAGCAGGCATCAAGTTAAAAATCACACATTAGAAACATAAGCTTCCACCTGTTTTACCCTTGTGTTTTATCACTGCAGATCAGATAAATCAAAGCAGCGATTTTTTTTTTCCTTTCTTCTGCTTTTAAGCATATTCTACTGTATGTTGTTTTTACTTGGGTCAGGAGATGGCTATATAATACATTAGACTTTTGCTTCTGCAGACTGGGGAAGGAATTTAATCAGTACATGAATGAGGCTTAAAGAAACAGAAAGCTTCCTAATGCAAATGCAGCTGTGACTGATAAGAAGGACAATGGACAGAAATCCTTGACTTGATTAACTTAGTGACCTAGAAAGAGGGATGTGTCTCATTCCAGCAGCGCAGAACAGAGAAACACTCATTAACTGTTCCTTTCGGCTGAAAGGATCCGCAGCACTCACTTCCGCACCCAAAGGAGCCATTCACCAGAAACTTGGACACACTAGGGAAGCCTTTCTTTCAGTTTCTGGCTGTACAAAGTTGAACAGAGGTACAGACTTCACATAAATAAATGTCTTTCTCTCTCCCCCTCTCCCTCTCTCGCTCCCTGCTTTGGCTTTTCAGATGGTTCAGCTGGTCCTAAACCACATACAGTAAGAAAGATTATTTCAAAAGGACTTGATTCACTTTGATGTGATGTTTTGTTTTAATGGGATGACTTTTCTAAAGGCACGCAAAAACTCCTAACTATCATATCTGCACACACACTGTGTAAATCTGCCCAGTAATTGTATGGGAAAGAGCAGAACTCAGTCAGGCTAATCTTAGTAAGACCTTTAATAATACTCCAGATATATCTTACACCTTTCAAAACCCTGTGGACAGCAGCTAATTAAATCTCTCAACACTGCTCTGGTACAGATGGGTTAAGAGTGGCTATCTCTGTTTTGCAGGTGGAAGGAGAGAAACAACATGACATGCTGCAGAATTTAGAAGCTACCGTCATTTCCTTCTCCAGCTTGTGGCTCAAAGTGCACACCCCAAAATCCCACAGAGCAGCCCAGTTGCGTGAGAAAAAGGGGTCACCGACTGCCCTGGGGGAGTTTAGGCACTGAGAGAGAGGACATGAACCCAGAACCTGCCTCCTGACCCCAAGGACTCCTGCCACAGAGCAACAATGCTGAACAGCACTGACATTTTTACACAGAAAAGAAATGGAGCACAGAGGTCTCATAAAGAATCAATTAGATATTGCAAGAGAATGCAGAATAAAGGTGGGGGACACATACAGAATACCAAATGGAGAGGAGAAAGGCAGGAGGGTGCTCTCCTAGGGCTGGCTCACGTCTCCACTCCAGCTATCACTGCCCTGATTGGCATGCAGGAGGATGGGAATCCAGAAGTGTAACAGAGCTAGAAAGGAAGCCAGGTCTTCCTTATCTTGCCACGGTGGTCCCATTCCTCCAAACAACAGAGGTTTGGAAAATTAATTAACATGCTGAAAGAAAGTCTGACCACAAGAGCAGATTTCTAATTAGCTACTGATAGTGCTGGCAGGCTGCTTCAGAGTCCAGGCTGACTCTACCAGCCGTGCACAGGGTGTGGGCCTTGAGTAAAAAGCAAACAAATCTGGACACTACTCACTCCAGTGATTCATGGATAAGAGGGCAAAAAGAGAAAAAGAGCACATTACCACTGGCTTATGACATGGTGGACTTGCAGCGTATCACCAAGGATCCAAACAGAACTTCCTAATTAAAACATTTATGTCTCACTGCCTGCATCAGCCTACACATCTTTCCTTCACTCACCTCCAAACAACCATTTCAAAATGAGCACACAGAGTCACGAGAGCTCACCTAAGCCTCAGCCCTGCTTGGATAGTATCACACAGCAGAGCTCATGCTTGGCTAAGGGTTGAAGGCAGTGGCAATGCCAAGACTGGATGAAGCTCTTCCACAACCCTGGACTGGCAGCATGAGAGTTAAATATTTCTGATGATCAGAGGGGCAGCAGAGATCTTCAGGAGTGTTACTGCAGTGTTTGATCCCACAGACCTAGCCTGGATTTTCATGGCAACTTTAACCTTGCTGCTCCCACCCACACTGCCACCGCTCTCTTCCTCCAAATGGAAGAGGAGAAACACTTCCCTCTTTTGGGGAGTCCAAATTCAGCGGTCTCCCCTGAAATTTAAACCAGAATATCTGAACCAGAACAAGATTCATATTAAGTGAGGGTGCAGCAGCAATTTAATGGAGAACTGGAGCAAACAAAAAGTGGCAGGCAGTGAGCAGCAGGGAAGCTGGAGAGCACCTCAGCACAGCCCGGTGCAGTCTGCAGGGCAGGGACATCTCAGCTGAACAAGGTGTGTGAGGGAGGGTGGGTGCCAGCTCTGCAGAGCACAAAGCACACAGAAAGGAGCCGTGAGTCCTTCCGGCAGGGATAAAGGAATGGGCCAAAAGTGGGATCCCCGCTGCAGGGGGAAGCAGGAGGTGCCAGCTGCTCCTGCCAGCCTCCGAGGCTGGCACACCGTGATGGATGGGGGACATGCGAGATGCATAAAGGAAAGGAACTGCGAGGAGAAAGAAGAGCCGGCCAATTTAGCCACAAGCAACTAACACAGCCAAAATCGTGCTAGGGTCAGGAGCCAGACAAAAATTAGGAGCTTTGACTTGACAGGAAGATGCTCGGCAAAGAGAAAAGACAACCCAGTTTCTTCACAAAATGCCCGTGGAAATGGAGGCTGCTAGGAAAAACAAAAGGAGCATTTTTTTTTTGGAAAAAAAAGAAAAAAATCCAACCCACCCCAAGGTGTAAGAAGAAAGGAAGCAATGAAGGAAACCTGATCTAGAAAGCAAGCAGGGAGCAGAGTGCCTGTCATGAAGCTGGAAGGATGAGTTAGTTAGTGGCAAAAGAAAGAGTCAGGAGAGATTTATGAGTTTGGAACAAATCACTTAATTACAGATGAAACAAATAAAGCTTTCACCCAAAATCTACTTCTTAATGCATCTCCCAGATAGTTTGGTGTGTGCCCTACTGATAAGTAGCTAGTTTAAAATAAAAGCACAAGTCCCTGAGTACCTAAAAACAGCAGTTTGTGGGTCTTACCCTGCTGGAAAGCTCATGTGACTACAGCCAGCCACATCCAAGCCATTGGTGTTCAGGAGGCAGGAGAGGCAGATCAGACCCTGGAGGAGCAAAGCTCTAATTCCAGGGAAGCAGCTGGCAAGGGCATATGGAGGCAAACACCCAAACACACTACCAGAAACAGAACCTACAAAAAGTAGCCTCTACATAGTCACAATTAGGGGCACAGGCTAGGCCTGATTAGAGAAAAAAAAGCCTACAAATATCGTCTGAAACTAAGGGCTGGGGGGAAGCATTAGTGCCCCAAGGAACACTCAAATTATGGTTAATTCAAAGCAAATGACTGCAAAATTGCAGGAACCTCTCTAATCCCATCACTGACACCTTATTTTTCAGCCACTTAGCTTTTTTTTTTTTTAATTTCTTTTGTTAGCAGGAAGAGAAAAAGATTTTATTAATTGAATTAATAAAATCCCTTGTTGACTCCAGTCCATCCTGGGTGATAACAAATCCTTTCCAGATGGATTGTAATTTCCATTTAGCCTTTTTTTCCTCAGCTGACCAGCAACCCACAGGGCATGAGAACTCATTTCTAGACATGGCTGGCTTGGTGCTGTATCACCAGGGGTGACTGTATCAGCCCTTTAAGTGACTTTACTCCATTTTGAGACCACATTCAAAGTCAGCTTCCTTTAGTATCCATAAACACTGAAATCATGGCCCAGCTTTCAGTCCAATTTGTTAAAACCTCTCTTCCCAAAACATATCCAAAGATGTGAAGAATCTGTTTACATTAAGTCTGATTCAAAAGCTGAAAGCTTAGATTTGAAAAAGCACTGTTGTACTCTGTGTTGTACTCTGTGTTGTACTCTGTTGTATTTACCAACACAAATCATGCTTTTGGTGATGCTCAGTGTAGTCACGAATGTATGTCTGCATGGCTAAACCACTGACTGTGGCTGCTTTCTCACATATTTTTTAAAACTGTATTAATATCATGATCAAAAAATTGCTGGAAATGTGTGCTATCCTTCTAATGATTTAAAACAAAACAAAAAAACCAAAAAAACCAAAAAAAAACCCCCAAAAAAACCAGACAATCAAGAGCAGAAAATCCCATTTTAGTGCTTCATCTCTATGAGTGCAGATCATTAATTAACCTCTTTGTACATCACAGGATTCTCAACCTCCAAATGAGCCATTAACCAGGCCCCAAATAGGATGCCAACATCCCTGTTCCCTTTTTTTCTCTCTCTTCCCCCACACAAGGCAGACACAATGAAGACCTCAGTAGTCAAAGAGTGAGTGAAGGCTTCTCCTAAGCCCATCATGGATGAGGAAAGGTGGAAAGAGCAGTACAGACAGCAGCTTTTCTCAGTTATTTTAAACAATATATTCTTTTAACACCACTAAACACTTTCTTGCATAAACTTGAAAGAACAAACTCCTTCCCTGTTCAATGACAGTTAAGGGATTAAAACAGAATTCCCTCACTAAGCGATAGCCACGCACAATACAAATTCCTCAACCTGAAGTAAACCCAAAGAAAACATGTCTTTAAAAAGAAAGTATGGATGGGAGGTAGAGACACTGAAAATCTCTGTCAAAAAGGAATGTTAAAGCCATTCAGCTGTTGAAAATAAAGTAATAACAGTTTATTAATTTACAGGAGAGAACATGCATTTAAGCTGCAAAAGGTCTTGGGAGTCCTAATGGCATATCCTGGAGAGATGACCCCACATCGGTGCAGGGGCTTGTTCAGGTTGTCCATTCTGGGCTCCCCAACACCCCCAAAGGGGAATATTCAGCAAAATGACAGTGAGAGGGGTCTCAAAGGCTGGTGCAAATAGCTAGGAGAGAGGCATGAAGGCTGTCTTAACCTTTCATTTTTCACAAGCCGGCCCTTTATCTGTACCTTCTGCAGTCGGGTCACTACGTCTCAGGGGACTGCAAAATGGAAAGGAACACCCTGAACCACAAGGCCACATTAAGGCACACTTCATTAGGTCTAAGTTTTCATGCAAAAAGTGAAAAAACGTCTGTTTAGACAAGTCCAGAAAAGAAGCCATGTCATTCCAGAACAATGCCAGTTCCATTAATTTGCCTATGTTTAACTGTTGTGTGCATGTAAAAGCAAGTAACAGCAGCACTGAAAGCCACAATCAACTGCTATGTTAAATGACTTTTGACTCCTCTCTTTAGTGGTCAGCCAACCCTGCAGTGGGCCAATTAAAATAAGTTTATTTTAAGGACTAATAAAGAATAGCCTTGGTAAAATAAATCAGGTTTACATTCCCTAATTATTTTTCATCTTTCCTCAATTGGTTTACCTGTGCTTATTAAAGTACCATTCCTGACTACCTACAGGTAGACAACTAATGATTTGAATGAGGAAAAAGGTTTCAATCACTGTTGTTCAAATGTTGATCACATCTGTATAAAATCACATTCCTAATAATAGAATTTTAATTTTTCTGAGCAATACGTACAGGGATATGCTAACAACTAAGTTCCTAGTTTCAAGAATAACTTTACTTATCATATAGGCATATGTATATAAATGCAGACATCTTTTGCAAAAAACACTTTAAAAATACACAGACATGAACACATAGATAACACAGAAACACACAGGTGAAACTGCCCAGTACAGGCACAAAGGATCCAGTAATTTACACAAATGCTGGGTTTAAGGTCAGGCAGTGAGGCAACTCCCTTCAACAGAGCATCCAGTTTATTTTCTGAGCAGGAAAGAAATGAGCAGACAGCCATGGACATGAAGCAGGAAGCTCCCTGCACTCTCAGAAACAGTGCTTCAAAGATGACTTGGACAGAGGTACCAATACACCATCCACTTAAAAAAAAAAAAAAAAAAAAAAAAAAAAAAGAAACAACAGTTACAACAGCTATATTATTAAATTAAATTAGAATACAACACAAAACTAGGACATTTCTGATGCTAGGCATCTGAAGAGAGTGCACCACAACCAAAACTTACCACAAATTTCTTAACTGTACAAAAAGTCAGCTAAAAAAACTTTGACACGCTCCTTATACTGTATGTTCTCTGCAAAGTAGCTCTCAATTCCCTCTTCTCTTTTGGCTGTCAAAATGAAGAACTGGGAAGCATTTACCCAAAGATTGGCAGAATCTGTCAAAGATTTAGTGGTGTAATTGATAGGAAATCTAGTGTGTTTAGACAGCAGTGACTGACATCAGCCTCTACAACATAGCATGCCAAAATTCTTATGCCATTACAAAACATGTCCAACAAAAAAGGAGTCCAAGTTCTGGCAGCTTGTAACGGCAGCTTGCTTGGATATGACCAAAAGTGGCTTCATCCAAAAGACACAGAACATGGATCTACTCTGTGAAATATTGAAAACGAGTGTGTGGCCAGTAATATGTAAAAGACACTGAAACACTGGTAAACAGCTGAGCTATAATAGGACAGTGGCATCACTGTCACAAAAGGGAGTGGAGAATATCATGCTCTTCACATGGAAAAAACCCTGAGGAGCTGGATTTAATAACAGTATAACTACCTACAAAGCTTTCCAAGTCCAATGAGTGCCAGATCATTAGTATTCTTGACTCAGACTGATAGTGAAAACTGGAAGCTGTGAGCAGAGCAGTAAGAAATAGAATGAGATCAGGCTCAAAGCACAAGGTGTATTTTAATATGCAGTTCTCGCCCAATGGGAGCTTAGTCAAGAAACACAAAATACAGATGAAATATTTAACAAAGTATAGCTCTCCACAAAGGCATCTGCACACTGCTGTCTTACACAATATATTGACAATTGGAATCACTCAAACTCTGGTTACCAACTCTACTGACAAGCCCTCAGTGTTCAGCAGCTCAAACTAACTAGATAAAGCAGTTTTCTAATGAACATCAATTAACATCATCACCAAATGGTTGGAATGTTTCAAAATAGACACTATTCACTAACACTGGTATGAGAAATATATCAAATGTATCAAAACATGCTTGCAATTTAACTGTCTAAAAGTTTTTAGATTTAACTTCCTTCAAGACTTATTTTCTGTGATATATATCTATATATACAGGTGTAGCATGAATGTTCATCCCAAGCTATGTTGCATTTTTGCTTTATGAGTTTTTTAAGATGTTTCTAGGCAGACAAAAGATTTACAAGTCCAAGTTCCCCAGAAGGCATCAGAGAATATCTATTGGGAGACAGGTTTTCAAAGATCAAAGAGAAGAAACTTGCTATCACACAACCCAAAAATATTAATGTTCAACTGAATTAACTCTCTCATTTTTTTGGCTGGCATACTTAAAAAGTGCAGTTGTAACCAAATTCCTCTCTCCTTCCATCAACTTGTCATCCAGAAAGTTGGCAATGCCAATGCACATTTGTATTAGCAATGACATAACAAACTTTAATGGTGTAAAGGATGTATACAAATTCAGGCAAAGTCTTTTACTACATTTCTTGAGCAACTTTCTCATGTAACTTTTCAACAGGCTGAGAGAATTGGGGCTGTTCATCCTGGAGAAGGCTCCAGGGAGACCACCTAGCAACCTTTCAGTACCTAAAGGGGGCTGCAAGAGACCTGGAGAGGGACTTTTTACAATGGCATGTAAGGATAGGAAAAGGGGGAAAGGCTTTAAGATGAAGATAATTCGATTTTGATTAGATATAAGGAAAAAATATTTAGTGTGAAAGTGCTGAGGCACTAGCACAGTTTGCTCAGAGAAGCTGTGGATACCCCATCCCTGGATGTGTCTTATACATAAGAGCATACACCTACTAAGATGATAAAGAAACTCAAATTAATTATCACTGAAAATTAGGAATCATTTTTCCCAATATCTGTCATACCTTAAAGGGGGGTTATAAAAAAAACCCAAAAAAACAAAAACAAAGCCTCTGCATTAAAATCCAAGCTTTTTTTTTAAATAGCCAGTGTAAAAATATTATTGTAAAAATCGGAATTGTCAAATACTACATAACTTCATCAGCTAAAGATTATGGAGAAAAAAATGGTCCGTTTGATAAAGGTGGAAACAAAATCACCAACTGGAAGCTCCAGAAAGCTGCTCTAGGGTTCCTCTCCTCTCTGCAAAACTAGAAGAACATTAAAGCTGGTGCAGACCAGGCGCCCTCACAGAAGTAAACTACAGCCCTGATCCTGCAAACAGTTTGCAAGTGCTTCCACAACTAGAGCAGATGAATTGAAATAACTTACTTTTTTCCTGGCTTTTGACTGCAGGATCATTTATATTCTGCACAAAAGACAATCCACTGCAAGCAGGCAAACAAATTAGATATTCTTGGTGTTTGCAAGCTGAGGCTGTTATTTATCAGTAACGACTGCAGTAATTACGCTGCAAATGGCCACCTGTTTAAATTACACAGGTATTTGTGTTCCAGGCAGACTATTGGGATATCCTGGGCACATGGAGTTTTAAGGAAGGAAGTCCACAGTAGTTCAATAATTGAGTTTGATCTTATTAAATAGAGGGGAATCCCTGGGAAGAAAACATAAACACATGCAGATTGAGGGGGAACCAAACACGTGAACTGTGTACAAAGCGTGGACACATCCTATGCACTCCTCTGTGGAGCAACAACTTGACTAAGTGGTTTAACTGCTGGTATTCCTTCTGCCTCCCATCCCTGTTTGCTCCCCTCTCTGTGCCCAGCACATCTGCCTCAGCTCAGAGCTGCTCCTTGATGTGTTCTGGCTTCCTGGCTAAATTTAAGTTACACCATTTTGTTCCACATTTCCTTGTCGCAATGTATTCAGGATTCACCATCCCGCTACTGCTCCCAAAAAAGACGCTGTCAGATTTTGTGCAGAAGAAATCTGCACACAAGTTATTTAGACCACGCCTCAGATCTGCCCTGAGAGCAGCCTTTTGGGAAGGGATTCTAGGAAGAACTTCTAGGAAGTGATTCAAAAGGATTTCAATGCATGCTTGTTCAATAGCTACTTCAGAAACGTCACCAAAAGCCACTGGGTACAGAAATTAGGTTAGTAACTTATGCTACAGGATGCATTTACCATCTTAGGAGTGCACACATTCCTCCCAAGGGTGAAGCAGGGGATTCCCAGCACACTGACAGGTGATAATGGAAACACGTTGCATTTTCACTTGGGTTTGAGGGCTGGTGGATTTTTTAGGATCAGTGTAGACTGATGATTATACTTGATATGTTATCATCAAAATACTGTGGAGATTTCAAAGGCCTCCCGTGCCAGTCCATTTGACAGTGTTGGCAGGCTGCAATGTTGTGCTTGTTAAATGAACTACACTACGTTTGCTACATAGCTCAGGGAAATAGGAAAACAAACTGACTTACAAAAAGAGGGACACAGAGATTTTTACTCAAATAGAAACCTGATAGGATATTACTTAAGGATGGAGCCTTAAATAAATAGTTAAGAATTCCAAATAAGATGCAACAACTTCCTTATTGTATGAAGGATTTCCATTTTCTTATGACAATGCTGTGATGTCCCCAAGAAATTCTCAGATATGGAGATGCTAAGCCTTTGCTCTTACTAATATTAGTCAGTTTTCTTAGACAAAAGCTTCAGGGCAAACTACTTTCCACTGCTGGAACATACCCACACTTTACTCAAAGGGTTAGCGATCATGCATTTGTTGCCAACTCTCTGTCAATTTACTTCCCAACTAATTTAATACATCTTGACTCTGAGGTGTTTTTTATTTTCTCCCCTGCTGATATCACAATGTCAGAGATCAAAAGCTCATTCCCATCTTCCAGCTTGTGTTACATTCAAGTAAATTACCAGATATATTACAGAAAATGTGCAGCACTCATCCAAACACCGTCACAAGCAACCCAACAAAGCCCTGAACACTTTGCAGAGTCGGGGGCACTGACAAGCTAAGGTTGGAAAGCCAAACTAACAAACCATGAAAATGTGTCTCCTGTACCTAGCAGGCACTTACAGATGTGTGGGCTGGAAAGAAAAATCAAAATCCTATGGGGCAAGGGGGAGGAGGGCTAGGGATGGAGGGCGGTGTTAAGGGAATAAAAGGAAAAAAAAGATACAGAGGTTTTCTTTTAGCTTGGTTTAATAAAGCTAGTAAAGAGATTTGTAAAGCTTTGGCAGGTCTACATGGTTTTTAACCTGTTCTTGCCCACACGTGTGAAGAAGGCCTTTCAGAATGCTCAAAAGAAAATAATGAGCAAATGTCTAGTAAAGACTAGGTCAAGCATTTCTGGCTCACCTCTCTAACCCTTTCAGCACAAGCTAATCCTCCTTTGGCACTGAAATAAAGAAATACAAACAGAAATCCCTTCTGCGTTGGCTGCCTGCCTAAACTATAGTGTCTGTAAACTTTCACTGAAAACCCTGTTGGAGTGAAAATTAATTCAGTGAAGACAATGCATTGCTCCAATAAGTGACTCTCTCATAACAAGACATACCTGACAGCTGAGCTTGATGACCTATGTCAGAGGAAAAGACACATGTATATACAACACGTGGAAACACACACAGAAAATGGGGCATACTGGGGTCCTGACTTGAAGTTTGCAAGAATACTTCAAAGTAAGAGACCTATGATAGGGGTGATGTTGTTCAGGGACAACAATGGAGGAGAGAATTTATTTCAATTCTATCTTAAGTGCTCTCTAGTGCACACCAAAACCACCTTTCTTTCCAGCGTTCTAGCACAATTATGTCCATGCCTCTGGGTAATTAGCTCTGATATCTTGAAAACAGTGAGAGAAAAATTAGCTGTGTGTAGGGATTAAAATCTAAAAAAAACCTACCTAAAAACTGACACAAACAAAGAAACTTGAATGCAGAATGTACATGCTGCCTGTTGTAACCATCAGAAAACAAAACAGAGTGAAAGCACTAACTGAAAGAGTATCAATATCTGTTTATTTTCATTTAAAACATTACAGAAATGAAAAAGTTGCTGGTTGAAGACTGCTGTCATATTGAGTCATTTGGAAGAATATTCAAGATACATAGGCTTCCCTGACCCCCAGCTTGAATGCAATTGGTATCTCAAAAATATTTCAAAAATAATTTTTGATTAAACTAAAACTCACTAACAAGAAGTAAATCAAATGCTACAAAATCACCATAGCAAACCCAAATGGACTGAAGCAAAAAAAAATCTCAGCTGGCAAAGCACTAAATGCAATTTCTGACCCTTTCCCAATAATTCCTATGCCATACATCTTCAAGCTATTCAACTGTACTGCCTATCAGATGAAATGTCTGTATGGATGGGAAGTTGCTAGTGTCAGAGGAGTTCTTCTTTAGGGGCTGAACTACCCAGTGCATTTAAAAGAATTAAAAAAAAAAAAAAAAAAAGAGTAGGATGAAAATAGGGTCAATCATATAGGGTGATGGACAATTTACCACAAGGAGTTTCCCCTGCTTTTCTGGGAGGGTTGCAGTGTTGTGCCCAGGATGAGAGAAACAACTTGAGAGACAGATCTTGAGTGTTACTGGGATTACAAAGACAACACCTTCCACAGAGTGAAAGCTACCAGGTTACAATAGGCAAGCAATGGATAACCAAAGGTATTTAAATTAGATGGTGAAAAACATTTTTTTTCTTTCCTCCTTCTTGCTTTCCACTTCTTTTACTACCATTACTGTGTTGACATCAGTTACCATCTCACCCTTCCCCACTGTGCACTACAGTGGCCATACAGCAGGTGGACTAGCCAGTTGCACTGAAACTGAAATGGTGACCAGCAGACAGATGCTTTCAATTAAGTTTATATGTTTTTTTACCCCTAGTCCTCTTCCCAATAAACAGCAATTGTGTGCATATTGCTTGTGTAAATCTGAAATATCCAGCACCAGGTTATAAATAATGACTGTTGCATTTCCTGGGCCAGATTTTCCAAAGGGCTTAACTCCTGTTCAGAGCTGTCAGGTGAACCAGCCCATCTTTAAAGGGTCTGGCAAAATAATCAAATCTCACAACAAAGATACTCTTGAAAATGACATGCCACCTTCTCTTCAGTTGCCAAAATAGAACTCAAACCAATGCTACCATTCTTCATCTAGAGTGGAGGTTGTGCCAACTGCAATTGCCAAATCCCTCAAAACGCCAGAGTCACATGTTTTATCACTATAAGCACACAGCAAAAAAAGTTTGGGTTTAGTTGTGTTATTCATCTACCAGCCTCATTTAAGACAGAACAACATCAAAAAAGCCTTAGAGACACTTCTTGAACACACAGTAAAATTATGTGTGGGTCCATCCCACAGCTAACTGCATCCTTAACTACTCCTGCGTTTTCCTAAATCCACTTAACCCATTTCTGAGTCTCCATAAACAGGGGACTAATACCAGGTGTATTATGCAATAGAAAAGAGGTAGACTTAATCTTAAAAGCATGAACAAAACATAGAAAGTAGTAATGGTGAGAGCAGCCTGACCACAAACTCAGGCTACAAAATCCATCTGAGATTCTGCCCTCTGTAAAGCAGCAAGTTATTTGAACTCGTGTTGATGCTGCCTGACCAGTTTTAATTGCCTATTTTCTTTCATCTACAACTCCCTAGATATTCCTTATTCTTTTAAATCCACACACAGCCCTTCTGCATCTCCCAGGTCAGGTATTTCAAAGCCTGCTCCCCGAGCAGTTTACCACGCGCCAGAGCTGAGGCTGTGCGTTGTGGCAGTGAACACTGATGCAATGAGAAAGGTTATTTTACCCACGGCTCCTCGAGCATGTGAGGGAGCTTTCTTTTACTGGGAATGCTCTGTTGTCACCTTGGCTGCAATCCTCTGTTAACGTGACATGGGAGACAGTGATAAGCTACAGCTCCCACTTCTTTAGCTTTTCTTCAGAGAATTAGGAGCTCCGCATCTTGATAAAATGACACAGAATATGCTGCTCGAGAATGAAAGCCATTTTCTAGCCTTTGATTACTGAAAGCATGGTTGATAAATTGAATGGGAAAGCATAAAAAAAAATGGGGAGGTGGCTGAGAACAAGAGACGTTAACAATGAAGCTCTTATGTGAGGAGGATTCAGGTCATCAATTTTCCTTCAGTATGAATCAAATACTGTTAGCAACATGGAATCGGCTCCACGATAAGATGCACAGACACGCTTGAGAAATTTAATGCTTCGCCCCTCATTGCAGAATTTACAGCATTTAATCGACCAAATGGAAAGGCAGAGGCTCTTATCAACTGGAAAGCGGGAGGCGTGACAGGAGAGCGGGCCGGGATAACGAATGCACAGTGAAGTCATGGGGATGCTTGCGAAGCCACTCCAGTGTCTCGGCGATGCTGAGGTTCTCTGAGTTAATTAAATTACCGCTCCCTCATGGGCACAATCTAATTTGGGATGTGATAGAAGTAAGGGACAGCCTCCATTTTCTTCCATGCCCCAGAGGACACAGAGTATCACTGAGTTAGATGCCTGAGGATCCACATCAAGGTTTGCATCCTTAACAGTGAGCGCTTCTGCCTCCACCCACAAGACTTCCCCAGATCACCTCTCCAAGCTCCTTTCTAAAATACTTTCCTAGAAATCTCTCTCAGCCTCCCATCCTTGCTATCCCCCACTTTTGTAATAACCAAACTTGTTTGCTTCCAAGCTGTGCCTGCTACACGCCTTGGGTCTCTCATCATTCTCTGAATTCAGTTTGCTAGTACACAACATAGAAGGTAGCACCTCCAGCAATTCCCTCACCTCCAAAAAAACCTTCCAAAACAACAAAACCAAACCATGCATCACTGTACAAGATGATGTAGTTGTTCATCAGGCTTTTATGCACATTTTTTCTCTCTCAAAGGTGCTTACAGTATCTTCTTTGAATCAAAATTTCTCTAAGAGGCAAAAGTTACTTGACAGACCAAAGAGCTATGTAACACAGATGCAAGCCTTTATGTGCAGAAAAATCACAACAATTAAGACTCTACTGAGACAGACACTGTCATTCTTCCCCATTACCTTCTAAATAGTAGTAAAAAGGATATCATGTCAACTTCACAGATTATCCAATATGTTTCTTTGGCATCTATTGATGTAACAATGCATTTTAATACACAAGAATGCCACAAACATCCAATTTCCTAGTATTTATTCAGAAACAGAATTTTCTTTACTGTTCACAAGTAACCTCTCCTATATAAATTAATGCTAAAATAAATCTATAGCACCCATTTCCCCATCAAGCAACATCTAAGCAGAAAATAGAGCAGAAAAAGCAGTTATTGGCAGTAATAGTTTCAAACAGCTAACCAGGGGATTTCTCCCTGCTCGCAACACTGATCTAAACACTGATTTAGCACACTAAAGGTATTCTTAGTAATCTGAATGGAACCTGGTAGTACATTTTTTTTATTATTATGTTCATTGAGTCACAGGGTCTCCAGAAGCCAAAAGGCAATTTATTCATCTAGTATCTATGGTGTCAGTCCTCCCAATACATTCTTCCCAGAATTTCTGCATTGACAAGCATTTCATTCTTTCTATTGATCCAAAGCACACATTAAAATGGCTTGCAGAGGAGGAATTGCCCCGTCCTCACTTTATTCAATACTTGCCATATCGTAAGGGAAAAAGCCTTGTGTCTGGAAATGATAAAGTAAAGGGATGAGTTACAGTTTCACATAAAATGCAGCAGATTCCTGTCACACCCAGTTTTCCTGTCCAGTTTGGTCCCAGGAACCTTCCTTCCATGAGGATGCCCAAACTCTCCTGCTGCCTTAATTAAGCCACTGGGCCCAGCCAAGGGTCTCCAGTGAAGGGAGAGGTTCTCCTTGCACTGTGCCACTCGTGAGCAGCTGCTGTCAATGCCACTGATGCCCCACTTTGTGGTCACTTAGTACAAAGTCATCATCTCTGGCACAGGAAGGATCCAAGATTCTCCCAAATGAACTCACTGACTTGTGGAAAAAGGGCACTGGGGAACAAAATCTCTGCATTTTATGACTAGAAACCCAGTCTTCCCTTGAGTCCTGTGGGAATTGCCCACAGGGCTGTGATCTCAAGGTAGCATTTATCTCCTGACAAGCTGAAAGAACAGTTTTCATCAAAGAATAACAAAATCAGGAAAACAATGATTAAAGAATAATTCTCACACTGTATTCGCACATCAATCAATCCTCTAAAGCAAGGTATAGATCCAGACACAGAAAGAGGTAATCAACTTTTTAATCATAGAAAGGACTTTTTGAATGGCATTTCTTCTTGTTTCAGAAAACAGCAGCTACAGCACACCTCAACTGAGAGAAAATCTGTTTTCTTCAGGTTCTTTCTGAAAAAGCACACAGGAAAAAAATGTAGGAACATAAGAAATGCCAGAGGCTTTGACCATACAACTCTGCTCCTGCTGCCCTGCTGAAATTCTCATTTGTTCTGTCACCCAGTGCAAGCAACTGAGGTACCCAACTCTGTTACAATGAATTACTCTTACTGCAACTTAATTCTTGACCTGAAAAGGTCTCTAGTTTTCATTTTAGGGCAACAAAGAATGAGAATTATTCACTGACCCACACATTGCACGTTTCTGGGTGGAACTGGGATGAGGAGTGAAGGGTGTGGGAAGCTGCCCTCCCTCCTCCTGCTGAATCTCCAAATGGTGTGTTCGCATGGGAGAGGGAATCAGAGCTTTTGGCCATGTCAAAACTGTCCCCCAGAGCTGCTGCCTGTGTGCCTCCCAAACTTCAGACTAGCTCCACTTCACCATGCAAGAGCAATCTCAGAGGCAGTTTTGGGAATCTATCCAAAAAGTAGAAAAGAAAGAGACTCAGTTCTGAGTTCTCCGTGAGTGCCATAAAACACCCGTGAGCAAACTGCACATTGTATGATTTTCAAGACCAAAGTGACAAATTCCTGACCATATTACTGGGGCTGTCATAGAGGCAATTAAGCAATCATCCAGAGATACAGATTATCAGAGAATCCTGCTGTCAGCAGCAACCAAAAGCATCAAATATATCTACAATAAATGGGAGCAGCAGAAGTAGAAAGATCAGTGGCATCAATTGATTCCAAACAACCTACAGGAAAAGCAATGCCATGGACAGGCAGAAAGAGATCACTTTCTACACTTAGCAGATATAGAAATCTTAAAAACCCCAGGTGGTGTTCACACTGAGAAAAGCAAAAAGCAAATGCACAGAGCTGGAAAGGCTGTTGGTTAGGAGAAAAGAAACCTCCTCTGCTACTTTCCCCAAGCGTGCCCAAAAACTCTAAGGCAATACCAGGGTCCCAAAAAAGAAACCAAAACAAAACACAAAACAAACAAAAATACATAATTTTATATGTGGTGGAACAGGACAGCAATAATCAGAGATGAGGAGGCAAGAATTTCCTCTGAAAGCAAGTTTTACTGTAAATGCCTGCTTCAGGACTAGTGAGTCCTAAGCACTCCTTCAGCTTAATCTCCCTATAATAAGTATGGCCTGCTGAAGACTTTGAATCTTGAAAAAATAGGTCTTGACAAAAATTAAAAATTATTGTAATAGCATATATTTGCATATAGAATAAGTGGAAAAGTCATGAGTAAATAGCAAATGAGTTCCTATGTGACCCGGTCTAACAAATCCAGAAGAAATAATTTCCCTCTATAAATCCTTAGCCAGCAGTGTTGCTGGACACAGCAAGAAAGCATTACACCATCCTAACCAAAGGATCAGTTCTACCCCAGCCAACCATCTGAAAGCTTTTTTTGAGGGAAACAGCCCTTTTCCCCTACACACCCCCAATTAAGTACTTCTCTGTACATGTTTCAACTGCACATCTTAAGTTCCTGTAGCTTAGAGTTGAAAGCCTTCCCACACCTACAGCCTTCTCAGAGATATGAGTAACAAAACACAGCCTGAGATACAGCCATTCAGGATAAACTCTCTTTTGGAAAAGATGAAAAATTCATTCTCTCCCCAGAGCCAAGCTGAAGCAGTCAGGAGTATTCACGTCTTTTTGCGATCAACTCAATTAAGCACGCAGTAAGGATTGCTGGGTAAAATGTAGCATGTATTTGCATGCATGTAAAATGCAGACTCAAGGAGTCTTAAAATGCCCTTATAAATACAGCAAAAATAGACCAATAAAGTATTTTGTAATGACTATTTATGTTTGTATAACAACTCATTATTTCAATTCTCCGCATCAGGGATTTCTTGTTTCTTTCCTCTACCCCTTAAATAAATCTAAATAAATTATACATTTAAAAACAGGCTATGCATCTATAACAACAGAAACAAATTTCATTTAACATCCAGCTGTCAAAGCCAGCCCTTCTGTCACTCTTTATTCAAGTCTGTTCTACATAATTCATGTCATCTTAATTATTTCCTTCTCTTTCTGGGTAGGATAGCACTTAAGGACGAGCCACTTACAGCACAGTCATTTCCTTTGGAGATGATACGACTGCATGCCATGATCACTCACCAAAAAAAAAAAAAACGTACACAGATATTTTAAGGTCTCCAGGTGGGGAATGATGTCTATGCAGATGCTATCATGATAGGACCTCACCTGATGCTGCCTAGTACAGCAATAAAAATAGCAGTATATATGAATAATACTGTATTTTAACACAGACATACTGTGCTATTAATAGCCTCCCTTTTTGTTTCTTTAACTCCTGTATGAAGAGATGCTGGGAAGCAGAAGAAGACAGAAGAAGAGAGTATCGGCTCAAACCAGACTGGTATCTTTTTTTTCTCTTTTCTCTTTTTTTTTTTTCCCATTAAATCCCCAAAATTAAAAATTATTATGTCTCAGCCAAGGTCCTTCCTTTCCTCCACCACTCTGTGCCAATAGTCAATTATCAGGATTTACAAACAGACCTTTAATCACAAGTACACTAAAATATGTCTAAAGCAGTACCGGCATCACTCTGGAAATAACCTATCCCATTTGCACAGGATAAATAATTAAATTGTTTCAAGCAGTCTAATCTGTTAATGCCTGAGAGTCCCTAATTTTGGCTACTAAATTTCAAGAAGCTACTTTTGTCAATTCAATATAGTTAATAGCCATAAATCAACTTCCTCACTCTACATGACTAATGAATTTACTACATGACAGAGAAAGCCAATTCCTCGAATTAAGATTTCAGTATAAAGCGCTCCTCATCTTCCCTCCATCCCAGCACATTCCTCTTCCTTCTCTGCCCTTTCTGTGGCCTCCTGAAAGCTGCAGCAGGGGACTTGCAAAAGTGATAGCCTGGATCCTGCTAACATTTGCTTGCGAAGATGACCACCGTGATTCAGGAAATGTTCTCAGTTGAACTGAGCTACTAAATCTCAGCAGTGCTTTGCATTACCCCAGACCCTCCAGAATCAGGTTCTTTGCGCTCCAAAACACTGTTAGAAACATCATTGATCACACCCAGGCTCCAAACAAATCTGGGGCTGCTTCCTGTGCACGCAGTCCTGTACTTTTCACCCTGCTCTGCTGCTCACGTTGCCTTGCACACCATCTCAGGTTACTCAGAGCCTCAGCAAAGCATGATCACTTACCCAAAGCTGAGCTGAAATGGCAGCAGAAGTCTCCCCACTCAGGGATGCTGCCATCTCAGAGCACAGTTCAGGGCCGGGAATACAAACACAGATTGATCTGCTAGCGCTGGCACGGCCACATGCACAGACCAGCAAGAGTCAGGGGACTCACCTCATTAGGAGCTGGGAAGATTGAAGGGGCTGCACACAGTCACAGAACAAAAGCACTGGAAAATATTACCTTAATTCTGTACCGGCTGACTGCAACATCAAAGAAATCCCAGCAAAACACAGATTGCCTCTTCAGCGCCCAAAGAGGACAAGCAAAGGGCTTGCTGCCCACCCACCTGCTTCCCCACAAAATGCTGGCAGTAGGAAAACACTGCAAATGGGAACTGCCCTCCCTGGGGGTGCTATCCCCATGGGAGGCACTTGCTGGTGCAGCCCCAACAAAGGCTGATTGGAACACAGCAGATCCTGAGCGCCTCCAAATCAGGACACTCCAGTCCAGGGCAGTACAGGACCTACACCTCCACACAGCCTAATAAGCAGCCCTGTAACCACATTTTTTTAAAAAAGACATAAGGATTACTTAGAAATAAGCAAAAATATCATAGTTTTCACAGAGAAAACAGTGATTACCTGTAGGCAAAAGGACACTGAGAAGCATGTAGGAAGAAAGAAAAAGTCCAGCAGAAAGTAAAGCCAGGAGAAGATGAAAAGTATTAAAGCAAGAGTTACAACCATCTCTGCTGCCTAATAATGAGATAAGGAGATGATAATTACATGATAATGAAATTAAAAGCTTGGGAAAGAAGGAAAAAATTTAAGCAGCTGGAAGTCAAAAGCTAAATTCTTGGGCATGTTATGAAGCCAGCTCCCTTGGACCCCAATGCCTACTATGGTCTTACACACAGTGGGCAAAAGTGGGATATACACTCACAGTGTGAGTTCATTGATTAGCAGTCGTAAAAGCTTGGAGGTGCCAAGCTGAAAGTCATGACATCTGTGTGGGGTATTAACACCACAATTTTTCAGCATTATGCATGGAACAGAAACATGGACTTAACAGATATCCAGGGCAGCACAACTTGCTTGCTTTCTTTGCAGTTTTGAAGAAATCCAAATGACCAACATCTACATCATAATACAATTTAGATTTGCTAGTCTGCTGCAATACCTTTGGGGTCTTGTGGATGTTGCTGCTGGTATTAGCTCTGAAGAGACTGTGTGTTGCTTCTGCTTTCTTCTAGATATTAAATCAGGTCTTTGTGCATGTGCAAGGCAAGAATTGTGCTGTCTCTAAAAAAGGCTGTCATTTGCTATTTTTCTGTGCACATGTTGCTGTACTTTCTCATATGTACATCCCCCTCTACATATATGCAGTCACTCTAGATGTATATACAAACATGCCAAGTGTTGCACATTAAAGAAATGCATATACTTAAAACATCATACTGTATCCTGTCTATTTTGCCAATAGCCATCTGGGAGAGGGAAGGAAGCAGAGAGAAATACTTCATGTAACCAAACTGGATTTTGTACACTTCTCCAGAAAGAAAATGTTCCGGCTACTCTTTATTTTACAAGTTAACCATTGTTGCAATAGCTTTACTGAGATAAAGACCACCAAACTATGCCACATGGCAACCAACTCCAGCAGGCCACCACCTTTATTTTCAGTGTATTTTTAAATGCCACAGAACACAAGACAGGCACATTTTCATCACCCTTACAAAAACACTCTGCAAATCTCAGTGTCTCAATTATTTTCCTGTGTGGGCAATACATTTTTGTAGAATTTTGTTCTAGTTAAGCTCTCCTGTGGACCACCAACAATTGATGATGGCTCCTCTCACAGCACAGGGATTTCAAAATTACCCAGTGTTTACTTCAGGGCCTCATACTCACAGCTAAGTCCTTCAGCCATTCCTGTAGCCAATGCTAAACACAACTTTAAATTAGCACCACAGGCACTGCAGCTTTGTTTCTCTTCTTGCTGAGCAACACTGGACTGTGACCAATCTGTCCTATAGATTTCCTCCTTCCTGTAAGGCCCCTAATAAAATTTGTGATATTCAAAAAGTGATATACTCTTGATTTCACATTCCTCTTTCACAGCTGCATTATTCCTGCTGAAACAGGGGAATGGAATTATGCATGGAAGCTCTGCTGAGAGTTTTCTTCTTCATGGAAGAAGAAAAAATGCTCAACATGCTCAGAATTCAAATCAGAACCAGAAGGGTCCTGATTCCATATACATGTTATCAATATGGTGCACATTTGGAAACCACACACTATTTGCCAAACTTAAGGGTGTCCCCCTGGGAGGAAGGGGATTAATATATAACCTTGGGTTAAAAGAGGTTACACAATCAGGATTTCCCGTACCAACACTGAGGAAATTAAATTCATGGCGGGGTGCTCTGCTGCTGGAATGCAAGGAAACACTGGAAGAAACTAACATGATTAAAATACATGAATTAATTATTTTATGCAGAAGAGCCCCAAAACACAGATTTGGCAGGTATACTCTTCAAATTCACTTATTTATTCATTCATTTTAGTGGCTCTGCTGTACTTTGTGAATTATTCTCCATAATTCAAGCAGACGTGTAAGAGAGTTCCCACATATTTTAATACATATTCTGGAATCTCAAAACCAAAAAAAATTGAACTATGTATCCATTTCAATGGGTGCATATTTGTGTACATCTCCAAAGATGACAGCTGAAGAAGGGAATATTGGGTTTTAATCTCTTAATTATGCTTTTTTTTCCCCCATCCTCTCTTAGTGCATTAATTTGGAAGTTAAGGTTTCTGCTCTCAGCGAAGGCTGAGACAACAAAGCCTCTTGGAGCCCTGATTTTTGGCACCACCTCACTCCTACTTTATGCTTGAGGCTACTTCCCCTCTGACTGATTCTTAATTTGAATAAGCTTTCACTGAAGACTGTATCAGAACTGCAGCAAGTTAATCTTATTAAACCATACGAGTTTAAAAACTCATAGCTTGATGTCAGGCAGGCTGTTTCCAAATTGGTATACTTAAGATCCAAATTAGATCCTGAGCAAAATATTAAAAGGCACTAGAGCAATTTAAGAGTAAACTTCCATTTTGAAAAGAAATTTCTGGACATTGAGACCTCAGGACTCTTGCCAGTTCAGTGGGAGTCAGGCTCCTAGCTGCAATGGGTGCTTTTAAGTGTTTTTAGACCACTAAAATTTAAGCTATGGAGAAAGGAATAAAGGAATTTATTTCATCTATTGTCAGTACTAGCACAAATACACGGGTCATTCTGAAGGATACTTTTTATGTATAGGAGGTTTCTACTCCAAACCAAAGTTTCCTGATAAAAAAAATATCTTTGGGGCACACTGTGTCAAGCTGGCATTGAATCTGTTAGCTGATGCAACAAAGTGCCTTTTAAGCACTATACAACAAAACCTCCATCTTCTTTCCCTCCCTTTATTTTATGGAGTACTTTTGGGTTTTGAATAATTTTCAAGTGTTTACTACTTTAGTTTCCCTTCAGTCAGCTCTGGGCATAGAAGACTTCCCCCTCAAAATCAGCAGACACAGGGAAATAGTGATTATGATGCTTGCCTCCCCAACCCATGTGCTTTGCAGCAAAGTAGGTGGTGGGTGAGTTGTCCTTAGGTCCCCTTGACTTCCAGTGATTTGGTGAGGTGAATCACTGGGTGCTTTTACCACCTGGATGCCATCCAGGCCACAAAAATGAGGAGAGACCTCTCTCTCTGCAGAGATTTCCTGGAAGGCTTCTACCTCCATGCTGGCTTCAGACACTCTTGTCACATGCACGGCTACTCAGGCACCAAAGTGCTCTCTGGATTGCAGCCCACCACAACAGGCATTGCCCTGCATTGTTTGGTGCCTGGCTTTAACTCTTTCCATCTAGCTACAAGTGCAGCTAATCAAACACAATTGATTTTCCAGAGCTCCGACTAATCCACTGCACTGAAGGTGACCTATATTCTTTGTGTGTATGCATCGTTAAGGGGTTTGGGTTTTTTTTAAGGTGTCCTGGCTATTAGATGCCTGTCTTGAGCTGTCAGTAACCTTGCCAATAATTAAAAAGGGTGTTGAAATGCACTTCTGACGCTGGCAGGCTTGGGTATTTTTAAAGATGTCTTCTTTGCTCTCTGAAATACCAGTGATGATGATGACTGACCTGCATTTCCATGTGAAATTTTCCATGACCCATGGGAAAATCACTTGAGATACCAACTTGAGTACACTCCCAGCCCACCAACATCTGTGGCAAGGTTACAGTGCTCCACTGTGTATGACTAAGATCCTGAAAACCTGTAACAAGTATTGTACTTTTCCCAGAATTAACCTTGCTCCCACCAACCTAATGGACACTGGTATTTTACTCCACACATTTGCTAGAATCAAGGACCAGAATTTCCTCTCCATCAGTACTAGCTGGCACCACTGTAATCATTTAAGTGGAACAATCTGTTCCAAGCAAGTAAGACAACTAATAATTTATCAGGAGCAGAGCAGGCCTTTTGGGGAAGGACGCAATTGTATTTGTGTGGGTGTAATACTCTTGAGTCAAAAGGGACATTCTGTGTGTTTCAAAGCCACTTGGGAAAAGGAAGAGTGGAAGCAGGCTTTACAGAGAGAAATTACCTCAAACTCTCATATTTATCACATTTTTTTCCCTCCCTCTTCTGTCCTTTTGGGTTTGCTTAAAAATGAAGGGTATTCAGGGAGAACAAGAAGAACCTTCACACACTCATAACAAAAATCCATACCAACTCCCATAAGGAGAAATATTTGAAAGATGATCACGTTCTCCCTTGGAGAACAGAAAGGTTAGAAGCCATATGACAAATGAATACAAGCTAAGGAACAGAAATGGCAAAGGTAGCTTGGATGCCTCTGTCTCCACAGTGAGGAAGGATGACAATGAAATTAAGACCTAACATTAATTTTTGACACAGTAAGTTACTATCCTGCTGGACTTAGAACTCCTAGAAATCACCATAACCAGGGGCTTAATGAGACTCAGAAAGGATTTGACTACTTATACAGACAGCAAAAATACACAATTACAATTATGGTTGAAAATCTAGAAAGGATATTAAAAATCTTGGGCATTGGGGTGAAAGGCCATGTCTAACTATGAAGGATCAAGAACAAAAAAAGGCATGGGAGTGGCAGAGATCGTCCCTGTCCACTGTGGGATGCCACACCCTGCCCTGAAGGAGGCAAGGACTGGGCAAAGGGGCAAAGTAGTGACTGCATGGGGAAACTCTATTCCCATCCTGGCATCTTTCCTCCTGGCCAGCTAGAAATCCTCCCTTCTCCTCTTGCATTAGTTTTATAGTTCTCTGTTGTTGTCTTGCCCATAACTCAGTCCTCCATTTCTCACAGTGTCTCTGTGATAAAGTTTTTCCCTTCCTTGTCACCAGCCCTACTCTGGGTAAAAGCATGTAATATACTGCCTGCTACCAACTGCAACTCTCAGTAACAGACTGAATGCTGAGGCCATAATTCAGTCTGGAGACTCCACTACTGCCCATAAACCACTCCCTGTCTCCCAGTTTACGATGTCAGCAGGACTCAAGCTGAATTAAGGCTTCTACTCAATATAACTGACACCAATGTATTATCTTATACATAATGCATAGAAGATGGCTCTAATCAAATTCCATATCCTGCCCTTTCTTTACATCACAAATGTGGCCTGGCATTTCTTATGCACTCCACTTACTGATACATAAAATCCTTCTGCTGAATTACAATGGGCAGCAAAACCTGTTCTTGGGTCACCGCTTCCAGTAACTGTCATTCCTTCCTCTATTTCAACCTCTATTTCCCAAAGAGGTTGAAATAAACTTCAGTTTATCCTTCTAACAAAATGCACACCTAAACTTAAGGACTGATCAGCCAGGAACACTGCCTGTGTCAGTCCGTATTTTTGATGTTGGCAAACAAATGGTTTATGTCTAGTGGACATCTTTTGCCTGTTTGCCTTTGGTACCAGCAGAGTGATCACACAAAATGCAGAGCCACGTTGTGGATGTCAAATGGCAAGCGTGCAAAGGTGAGGGAGGTCTGCAGGGAGTGCTTCCAGCCCTGCAGAGAGGCACAGAAATCCCAGGCATACACACACAGAGGGTGTGGTATAAGCCAGTGCTGGTTTTACACATCTTGGAACGGAATATGGAGTTCAAGCTCCAAAGATTCTACAAACGATGCAGTCAAAAATGTGCTGAATGAAAGCTTTGAAATGTCCTAGAGAATAGACAATCCCCTGTGTATAAACCCAATTTCGACCTCAGGCACAGACTAACTGAGCTCTTTTGTACATGAAGGAAGAAAGAAGCAAAAGAAAGTGATATACATGCATTACTTCAAAGCCATCTTACCTCACAGCCCTTCAGACATTATTTCTAACCAGAAAACCAACCAGAGAAGGAGTGTGCACACATCCTTCTAATCAAAAGGAATTTTTGCTTTGTTATCTTAAGATAGTATAAGTCCACTTAGCCTGAACAAATTATAGACTATCTTACAAACTATCTTGCAATGCTTTGCTTAGATTTAAGCCTTGTGACAAGAAGACCAAGCATCTGAAGGGCAATGCCTGCAACAGCCTCATATGACTGCCACATTCAGGTAGATGGAAGATGCAGGAACACTGAGCAAAAGCATCTTTGATGTTTATCATTCAGCTGTTTAGGTAATGGACAGGAGGTGCCACAGGAAGCATGCAGATGCCTGGCTTTAAACTTTGCTCTTTGGGCACTTTGAATAATTTGCATGGTACAAAACCTGTTTCACAAAAGCAGAGAACAACACCCAAGAGTCCAAAACTGCATCTTCTCTGAGCGTCCTTCTTGTGGTTTTAGGACTCTGCTGCCAGCAACACATCCATCCTTGCTCTACCCTTCCTCCCACATTAACAATTGAGCTGCTGCTCTCAACAAGCCTCAAGCACTCAGAACAAAAACAGATGACAGGGATATGTTTCACATAGGTCTTCTCCCACTGGCAAAAGGTCCATGTGAAAGGCTGCCAAGGGCTGGCCAGATCCTTCCCTCTGACAGGCTGGAGGTGCCCACTTTCACACTAGTGAAGTAATGGATGCAGTAATAAACCTGGATTTTTCCTGCATGGTTTTCAGCACATCATGTGTTCAGAGAGTCTGAGGCTACTTCAAGATATGACTTCCCCATGAGATTATCCTGTGTCTTCTCTTTGTCAGTTAAGGTCAGGGTGAGGGGAGAAGGAAAAGCAAAAGATAAGAAAATACCTGGAAAAACTGAAACTTAGAGAGAACTGCAAAGATGAATTCCACTAGCATGCCCACATCAAGGAAACCTTTCTCTTTGCACCAGGGGTTGCTTGGTTGCATGTTGCTTTCTCAGCTCAAGTCTGGATTTTCCCAAATGGCAATGCTCTGCAGTCACACGCTAACAGCAACCAAAACCCAACAGCCACAGCACAATACAACCATTTATTTATTTATTTATTTTAAGTGTGGTGTTTTATAGCTGGCCACAGCTACCAGTTGATACCCAGGGAGGCCTAAAGCACTATTTTTGATCTACGGAGCCTTCCATGGTTTGGAACCTAATTACCTTCAGAAGCTACTGCCTCCTCCTCATGTGTTACCATGGCAGCTGCAATCATCTAAGATATCTGAGCTAGCAAACCATGATTCCTAAGGTACCAGGGCAATTCCAAGGGACTGTCGCTTTAAGAATTTACTCTGACATCATTTTCAGGAAAGGAAGAGGTAGGATAAATTAAGACTGCGTAGGCTGGGAAGTAGCAACCTATTTTAAAGTGATTCAACAGCCCACAAAACCCCACTAGGACTAACTGCTGTTGTTTGGTCATTTTTCATTTTTTTCCCTGTCTTAGTAATATAGCATGTGTGTCCTTGTCCCAGGGTCAAGGCTCAGGTGAGATTAACAGAATTCCCTTCATTTTAAAATCTTTCCACATGGTGAGAAAATAGATAATTTAACCAAGTGGTGAGGCTTCTTTTCTAACCTTTAAAATCAGAGTCCAGGGAACGTGAGTTTCAGTATTCCCCACTGATTTCTATTGGTTACAAAACTGTTTAACTGCAACATTAGTATTTTTCCGTATTGATGCTTTTCACGTGGAGATCTCAAAGCGCCAGACTGAGGCTTCCCAGAAAGCCTAGCTTCCCATTGCAGTATCTCAGTCCTTCAGAAATGTACTTCTCAAGCCATCTGTGTGGTAACAAATTTAGAAAAATGAGTAGTATCTTGGCAGTCTTAGCAAAATGTGCTCAGGATGCAGAGGAGGATGGTGGGGGGTTCCTACCAAATAGGGCATTAAGTATCTGAGTCAGAGGTGATGACAGCATCTAAGCAGGGGACTGTTTTCTAAGAAATATGTCATTAATTTTGTAGAGGCTGACACAACTGCACTGCAGTTCAGCTGAAGCCATCTCCTTCAGTCCTGCTGATGGCCTTGTCAGTGCAGAGCCTCCAGGTCTGCAGCTCTCCTTGTCCTCTGCACCCTCCTCACTGCAACAAGCCACTACATATAAGAGACTCCACAAGAACATCCCAAGACTAGTCTGTTCAAAACCAGTGGCCATTTTATGAATGACCAACATGAATGATCCTATCTGTAAAATACAGGTAATCCTGCCTCTTTATTTCCCAATGCAAGCGCAGATCACTGACATTTGAGAAGTGTCTTGAAAATTGCAGGAGATGATAACATCAATAACAGCTCACCATGAGATGCAATATTATTACAATAATAATGGCCTTCATTTCAGACTCCCGCATTTTTCAGGTCATCAACCAAAAACATTAGCAAAACACAGCCCTTCAGGAGATGAAAAATCTTTGCAGTGTAATGCAAGCTGCTTCATTCAATTTATTTATTCTCCCCTACGCTATGCAAAGTGCCTGCTGCCATCCCTCCAACCACCAAGAGAATTGTGAGTGCCCCTTCTCACATAAAAAGATTAGGCACTCTGATGAAACTAAAGGCAAATCTGAGAGCAGTTGACCACAGTCTTACATTCCTGCAGTCTTGCACTTTTTCTATTTTTTTTCCCTTTAAGTCTTGACCTGCAGTCTTCATCAGTGATGTCAACACTGAAACCACAGGGACAAGCCATGCAGATCAGACTCAAACTTTAAGGAAATTAGCTCAGCTAAGCTACTGCAGGCCCAGCAGGACTTCTAGTACCTCCCAGCTGTGCCTCCCTTCAGGGGAGGAGAGAGGAGATAGCTGAGCAGCTTTCAGCAGCCCTCATCCCCAAGCCAGAAGCGGTAAGCACAGCATACAAGAGCTCTGCATGGCTCTGCTGTGGCAAAAGGCAAACACTGCCTACTTTGCAAACTGGGCTCTCTGTGTTGTTGAGAGAGATGAGAGCTCCCCAGCAAGAGCCTTCCACATCTTCTAGGGCAGAAAGAATTTTGCTTTGATCCTGAGAACAACTGCTGAGACCTGTGAACATTTCTCCCGTCTCTTCTGCTCTGCCTGCTGGTTTTGTCATTTTGCCTCATTATTCCATCCCTCCTTTCCTTCCTCCAGATTAAGAGCAGCAGATGATGGTTGGGGTAGATGAGGATCCAAAAAGCAAAAGGAATGCCTTGCTCTTGCCTTAAGGGCAAAAAATAAAAGTGCTCTGTGTATGTGTACCTACACATCAGCTCCTTTCTACTCTTCCTACTTGGACTTCCCTCTCCCCCTCGCCCTTTTTAACACTTGAGGTTAAAGTCTACAGAAAAGAATGTTCCAAACTTCAAAGTCAAATGCAAAGGTGGTATTGACAGCACTAAGTTCTGTGAACATACATGCAAAAGCCTGATGCCCTCTTCTTCTTTCCCTTGCTTTCAACCCAGGATGCTTCCTTGGTGGGAAGCATCAACAGGAAATTCAAGAGAGCACACCAGAAGTTATTTTCTTTCCC